>NW_026057589.1:19618273-19677687 GCF_023721935.1 Panthera uncia
GAGAAAGAGCGGGTTTCAAGAGCACAAAGATTTTTTAGGGATCATGGCCTTAGCCGATTGGCTGGGGAAGGGTCGTGGCCTCAGCCGATTGGCTGGGGAAGGATAGAACAATGGCTGCCAAGGTGTGGTCCCAGATCAGCAATTATCAGCATCACCTGGAACTTGTTAAAAATGCAAATGTTGGGCCTGGTGGTCACAGACCTACTGAATCAGAAACTCTGGGGGTGGGGCTCAGCAATCTGTTTGAACAAGTCTTCCAGGAGATTCTGATGCACCTGACGTTTAAGAACCACTGTGTCTGAGGGTCTCTAACATGTTTGGTCTCAGTATATACAGAACGTTTCTCACTGGTCACCTATTAACCATTGGCTGTCAGACTTGCTGTGCTATATAAATACCTAGCATCAAATACCATCTCCAGAGACTCTGATTTAATTGGTTTGGGGAGGGGTAAAATGCTCCCAGGTCATTCTAAGCCTGGACAGGCTTGAGGGCTCCTGCCTCTGGCCCCTACCTGAGAGAAGCCCTCCCTCTTCTACTCAAACTTTCCATGCCTCTCACACTCCCCTTCCTCCCACCTTAGACTTCGGAAGAATGCATCAATCGGTAGCCTGCTTTCTTAGAAAACATAAGTTACTCAAGGGGAGGAGGCGTGGCCTGAGGTTTGAGTGGGAACTTCTTTCTGAGGCCATGTCATGGATATAGTTACTAGTCGGCCGGCCTAGGTCTGCTCTTTCAGGGCTGCCGTAGCAGAGGCCGCTGGATGGACAGCCTTGATGGGGCCAAAATGAGGATAAGAAATTCAATGGAGGCCAGTGAGTAAGTGATAATGCTGCCTCCCCAGTGCTGGACCAGCCTCTAGGAACCCAGATTCTGAGGACAAGAGAAGGAGAAGGGGGGAGAATTTCACATGCACGTTCATTGGGAAGACCATGTTTTAAACCAGCAGAGATTGTTACCTGAAAGTATCAATAAGCATTCAAACCTATTTCTTTTCTTCCTTCCTTCCTTCCTTGCTTCCTTCCTTCCTTTAAGTAGGCTCCATGCCCAACATGGGATTGAACTCATGACCCCAAGATCAAGAGTTGCACGCTCTACTGACTGAGCCAGCTGGGAGCCCCCAGACATATTTCATTTTTAGCACAATACCTGTAGTTTCTCAGAAAACAAGAGAGACAAGTATTACTTACAAAGTCTCTCCATGCCCTAGCCATGTTGGTATTCCTGGTTTACCACAAGAAACCACTTACAAGCTAATGACAGAGGGAAGCCCCCAGTGCATCCACAGTTTGACCGGCATGATGAACAAAAAAGTGAGATTTAACAACAGGACTCTTGGCAAAAAGCATTTCATTCTCCCAGCCCTGCCCTTCTGCTCAAGGGCAGGATACAAGGTACATGTAATACCTGGTCACATGATGTCACATGCAAATCGCATGCAAAACCTCACCTACTCCCCTTTCTCTGTTCCTTTTCTGTATTTCCCCAATGCTGGCAGCAGGAAAGTAGGTGATCCTTACAACACAGCCAGGATTAGAGGAACGAATTAGGAAAATATCCGGTGAAAACATGATTTCTTTATTACACTGGGAGCTGATAAATGCCTAAATAAGCTTTGCTATATTATTTGAATGGAACATTAAATTTCATCGGTTTCATTATACTGGTGATAGAGACCATGTTTTGGAAAGCTATTCTGGATGGTGTAATCCTGAGGAAGAATAATTCCATGCAAATAGCCCTGTGGGTGGCGGACCTCCTGCCCAGTGAAAGTCCCCCAATCAGCTCATACATAGTGGTCCACTCAGGGGCTTGGGACACCTGCTCTGGCTTGGCTCAAAATAAAGTGTTTCTCTACCCACGTGGATTGTAACTCAGTATTTCCCTCCAGGATCTCAGGCTTGGGGATGACCATGGCAGGATTGGATGGGTGTTTCTGAGACTGAGTTCAATACCCGGCTCAGAATTCCACAAGAGATAAGAATCAGGAGCTCCTGTGTGGCTCAGCATCTGACTCTTGATTTTGGCTCAGGTCATGATCTCACAGCTTGTGAGATTGAACCCTGTGTTGGGCTCTGTGCTGACAGCGTGGAGCCTGCTTGAGATTCTGTATCTCCCTCTCTCTGCCCCTTCCCCACTTGCACTCTCTCTCTCTCTCAAAACAAATAAATTAAAAAAAAAAGGTTAAAAGAAAAAACATTTTTTTTTCTATTAAAATTTCTTTTCGGGTTTTACCCCGAAATCTGTGAGTCTTATCCCTTTGAAATAAGGTGAAACAAAATGCTTGCTGAACTGCATGGTGCAAACCAAATATTTCAGTTGATCACTGGCAGTCCTAAACTACTGGAATGATATTTGGCTAGGACAACAGTTTAAGGCACATTGTATCTAGGGTGATAAGACATTCTGTCCTGGATTATCATAAAACTTATTTACCATATTGCAAAACATAGAATGACTAAAGTAAAAATCTCAGTTTACCATGGGAAACGGGAAGCTTAATAAGTAAACTCAAGGCTTTTGTCCCAAATTATTTCTTACATTCAGGTTATTCCATTCATGTTGAGGGAGTTCCAATGACCTGGTAATTGCCCTACAAATTTTAACTTTATTTAAACTCTACTTTCTGTTTTTCCTCCTATTTTCACACTAGATGATGATCGACTGACAGATATAATGTAATCTCTCTCGGTGTTGTCCAATATTCTCTCTCCTGACTATTCAAGGTGAATTCCATATACAGTAGGTCTTAACTTGAGACATACTATTCTTTGGTCTGGGTATGATTTCTAGGTAAGATTTAAATGTTTGCACAAAAAAATTTTCACTGATAAACACAAAATTCATACTATCATCTTGAAAACCCACAGTAGAGTAAAACAGTTCTGAAAAATCATAAGGGGTTGGGGTCCCTGGGTGGCTCAGTTCACTGAGTGTACAACTTCAGCTCAGGTCATGATTTCATGGCATGTGAGTTCAAGCTCTGCTTCAGGCTCTCTGCTGTTAGCATGGAGCCCTCTTTGGATCATCTGTCTCCCTGTCTCTCTGCCCCTCCCCACTCACTTTCTCTCTCTCTGTCTCTAAAAATAGACACTTGAAAAAAATCATAAGAGGTCTAGGCCAATACATGTCATTGCCCTTGTAATGTTGGATATTTTTGGGAGACGTGTGCTGCCCAGACTCTACTTACCTTCCTATTTGGAAGTCATTCCCCACATGTGATGTCTTGGTGGAAAGCAATGCTACAGAAGCCAGAAGATCTAAATCCTGCCTCTGCCCACATCTCAGCCTTTAGGATTTGGGCATAATGCATAAATGTTATGACCTTCCTAGGACATGGCATATGGAGGGTGGTGGTGGCAGTATCCCACAATGATAGTTGTTGTTATTGTTGCTTAGCCCTTTGGAGACATTTGGTCCCATTCATCAATTTTTCTTAAAAAAATTTTTTTTATTACATTTATTTATTTTTGAGAGACAGAGTGAGACAGAGTGTGAGCAGGGTAGGGGCAGAGAGAGGAGACACAGAATCCGAAGCAGGCTCCAGGCTCTGAGAAAGCGTTCAGCACGGAGCCCGGCGCGGGGCTCGAACCCACAAACTGTGAGATCATAACCTGAGCTGAAGTTGGACACTTAACCGACTGAGCCACCCAGGCGCCCCACCAGTGATCAATTTTTCAATTCTGGTGCTCCAGCCTTTCCTTGAGTATGTGAAAATTCCCATTTTGTTTTTTAATTTCTTTAATGTTTATTTATTTTGTGAGAGAGAGAGACAGAGTGTGTGTGTGGGAGAGGGCAGAGAGAGAGGGAGAGAGAGAATCCCAAGCAGGCTCATTTTCAGCATGCAGCCCAATGCAGAGCTTGATCCCATACACCATGAGATCATGACCTGAGCTGAAATCAAGAGTTGGATGCTTAACCTCATAACCTGAGACAAAATTAGGATTTGGATGCCTAACCAACTGAGTCATGCTGGTGCCCCTCCCATTTTGTTAAAAGACAATCAGAACTCAGATTCTGTTGCTTGCAACCATGAGAATTCTAATTTACATCCTACTCCTCACCACAATGTTTTCTATTAAAAAAAAATTTTTTTTTAATGTTTATTTTTGAGAGAGAGAGAGAGAGAGAGAGAGAGCAGGGGAGGGGCAGAAAGAGGGAGACAGAGAACTCAAAGCAGGATCCAGGCTCTTAGCTGTCAGCACAGAGCCAGACGTGGGGCTCAAACCCACAAACCATAAGATCATGATCTGAGACAAAGTCAGACGCTTAACTGACTGAGCCACCCAGGTGTTCCCACTGTACTCCCTCTGCAGTGTTTTCCAAGACCCACTTCCAATACACATCTTCATGGGTTGTCAGGGTGAATGGCACCAAGAAGGATGTACCATTTACAAAGAGGGATGGCATGTACATTTCCCATGTACACCACACCATTCGCTCCCTCCTCCTCTCCTGCTCTGTCTGGGGCTCTCTCCCACCTGCAGAACCACAGCAGGATGAGGCCTCAGGTAGGTCCTGGATTCCCATCTCTTCTTTTTGGTTCCTGTTGAGAAATAGCTTTATAATCCCCAGCTGGAAAGCGTCAGGCTGTGATATAAGGGGTGAGATTATGATGTGACCTGGGCAGGTTGGGAAGGATGAAAGGAAGAAGTTGGAGGGGGCCCTTTTCCAGGGAGGGTTATACAAAGAGCTGGTGGCTTTACTTGTGTCTCTCTGCTTTAAGATGAAAGGACCACTCTCCCCTCCACTTGCACAGTGATTTGCTTTTGTTTCATGTTTGGAATACTGGTTAATATGGCTTCAAATATGTCACGTTCTTGGTGCCTGAGTGGCCAGGTGGTATGCTGTGGGCATTTTGGATTCGCATAGGATTATGGGCTCTATGTGTCCCCTCAAAATTCTTCTGTTTCAATCCTAACCACCAATGTGATAGTATTAGGTGGAGCCTTTGGGAGGTAATTATCCCTTGTGATGGAATCTGTGCCCATCCGGGAAGAGTAGGGAGAGAGCTTACTTTTTTCTCTTGCCAGTGAGAAGGTGGCCATCTGCAAACCATGAAGGAAACTTTCTCCAGACCGGATCTGCAAGCCCCTTGATCTTGGACTTCTCAGGCTCAAGAACCATGAGAAATAGATGTTTGTCATTTGGTGGCTCAGCCTGAGGTATTTGTTATAGCAGCCCAAAGTGACTAAAACACACTGACTTGAGTTCAAACTGTGAGCCTGCTGTTAAACAGCTGAATGATCTTAAGCAAGCTGTTAAACTCCTCTGCATCTTAGGGTCAATTTTTTCTTTTTACTCTAGAAATAGGGGCAATGGTAATATTAATCTCATACAGTTGTTGTGATGATTAAACAGGATAATAATGCAAAGGATTTAGCCCGTGCCTGGCATTTAACAAGGGCCTATAAATGGAGTGATAGTAACTGTTTCCTCCTTGCCATGGGAGAGCATTTGCTATGGACAAAGGTCACAGTGGTGTGTCCTTTCTTGCTGGAGGTCACATGTTGGGAACACCAATATGGCTCTGCATTTTTGCAGCCATAAGTTTCAGAATGTTCTGATCCAAACAGGGGATTTCACTGCCAATTGGCTAATGTTTGTCCCTTCCACAAAAACACAACAAGTCTTTCATGGACAAACAATGAAGTTTATACCTCCCACTCTTCCTGATAAGAATCCCTACTGCCTTCCCTTTTTTTTTTTTTTTAAAAGCTGATAATCGTCTATGGCTTTCTATGTGCAGGAGCTCTGTTGAACAACTTACTTGGATTACCAAATAAATCTTCCCATTTACCCTGAAATACGTGCTATTATCATCTCCTTTTTTAAAGATTAAATAAAAATTTTTGTTTAAAAATTTAAGTAATCTCTCCACCTGATGTGGGGGTCAAACTTACAACCCTGAGATCAAGAGTAACATGCTTCACCGACTGAGTCAGCCAGGGACTCCTATTATCTCCATTTATTGATAAGAAACTAGGCTAACTGGGGCACCTGAGTGGCTCAGTCGGTTGAGCATCCAACTTCGGCTCAGGCCATAATCTCATGGTTCGTGAGTTCAAGCCCCACATCTGGCTTGCTGCTGTCAGTGCAGAGCCCTTTTTGGATCCTCTGTCCCCCTCTCTCTGCCCCTCCCCTGCTTGTGCTCTCTCAAAAATAAATAAACATTAAAAAAAATAAAAGAAAGTAAGGAACTAGGCTTACAAAGTGAGGTTGCCCAAAGTCACATTTCAAAGCTATTACGTAGAACTGAGTTTTTTTTTTTAGTTGTGGTAAAATATACAAAATATAAAATTTATCATTTTAACATTTTTAAGTGTACAACCCAGTGGTATTCAGTATTCACAACGTTTTGCAACCATCACTTCTATACATTTCCAGAATTTTTCATCATCCCCAGGGTTGAACTTTTCAAGCTGAGTTTGTTCAACTTCTAGTGTGTGAAAGGAATGGTTGTGCAGTGGTTAAAGCACACATTCTTTCAGGGTTCCAATCTCAGTTCTGCCGTTGATGAGCTATGAGGTTCTTGGAGAAGTTATTTGATTTTTCTAGCACCTCCATACTTTGATCTGTACACAGAGGTTGATTATCAATGGTACCTATCTCATAGAGTGGTTATAATATTAAATAACTTAATCCATCCTGGAAATAATTTCCTTGGGATATGGTAGGCATGCAATGAGTATTAGTTATTATTCCTCCATACTGCTAATTATAGGGTGCCGTAGTAATGACAGGTGGGGAGCTAGAACATGAGCATTGTGTGGAGAAGTGAAAGATGATGCCATGTCGAGAGGGCTTGGGCTTGAGGTGATTTATTGCTTCCTGACATAATGCTGATGGGGTTTCATCAGGCCACTAAAATCTTCTCTGATGTTGAAAGGCAACAAGCTCTCTCTCATCACTAGATAACCAGGTAGCCTGAAGAGGACACTGATAACGTACATGTTCATCTCTACCTGCAGAGTGGGCTCCCCTGCAGATGGAGAGCCTGGGAAGAGCTGGAGAACGCAAGCCTGGGTAGGTACCTTCTTCAAAACCCTCTCCTCTGGTCTCCAGGGCAGGAGCGTAAGACTCATGACTTCCATGCCACCCTCCATCTCCTTCCACAATGGCAAGGAATAGTTTTCAGAATATGTTAAAATGTCAGATAAATACCCAATGGACACACACCAAAGTTTTATTTAACTCATTAATGAGAGAGCCAGTGGAGAACCAGAGAGTAAGTGAAAGCTCTGGCTTAGCCATGAAGGAAGACTTAAATAAATACCATCTCTCACTGAAGAAAGGTGGGGGGGAGGAGCAAAGAAAATTTGAGGTCAAAGGGACCTATTTTTTAAAAAAAATTTTAGGGGCGCCTGGGTGGCTCGGTCGGTTAAGCGTCTGACTTCGGCTCAGGTCAGGATCTCACGGTCCGTGAGTTCGAGCCCTGCGTCGGGCTCTGTGCTGACTGCTCAGAGCCTGGAGCCTATTACAGATTCTGTGTCTCCCTCTCTCTCTGCCCCTGCCCTGTTCATGCTCTGTCTCTCTCTGTCTCAAAAATAAATAAACATTAAAAAAATTTTTTTTTAAATAAAAGAAAAATAAAAAAAAATTAATGTTTATTTATTTTTGAGAGGTGGGGGGAGGCAGAGAGAAAGGAAGACATAGAATCCGAAGCAGACTCCAGGCTCTGAGCTGTCAGCACAGAGCCCCCAACATGGGGCTCAAATTCACAGACCGCAAGATCATGACCTGAGCTGAAGTTGGACACTTAACCAGCTGACCCACCCAGGCGCATTGCTATTTTTTTTTTTTTCCATCCTAGATAGATGTCCACTGGCTCTCCCTAAGCCAGGATTTCATAGACAAACTCCATCACTTGAGAGCCTTTTATCTCATGTTGATGTGTTGTCTTGATTGCACTGGGTGTACAGTTGTGTGTTGAGTGCGTGAGGAACTTGGAAGGGGATGGGAAATTTGTTTTTAGTTCTGGTAGGTGCTGATACTGCCCTTACAGAGGTGTATGGTCCATCCATCTAGTAAGCGGACCTGCTATAACCAAGAGAAATGGGAAGATTAGGACCCAGGAAGAGAAACAATCATCCTTCATGCATTCCAAGGTGTCCATCGTCACCTACAGTGTGTCAAGCTTCACTGAAGCTCATTGGAAGCTGTTGGAAAGTGTCTCCCCCACAAGGATCATGAGACTTTCTGGTGCTACTGTATAATGAGTTTCCTAAGTCAGCTATACCAGGGCCTATGTAACTCTTCCAAAGAAGGCATGTCCATCTGTAGTAAGAGAGAAGTCGTAAGCAGTGTGTCTGTGTCCTTTGTTGAAATGTTCTTATAATTATGCAGTGTTTAAATTGTCAAAATTTCCTGCTTGAAAATTACACTTGACATTTATATTTCTAGGCAAAACTGGGGAAAAGATCGTTCACCCATGTTGCAACTAATGTAAAAAGAACACCAATTCAGTGTTATTTTGGTATTTTATTTCTGTCCTCAGTGAAATAATAAGAGGGGACAGAACATTTTCCCTCTCAGGACAGCTGTGAATGGACAATTGAAGAAAAGCACAAGGAAGCAGAGACTGGATACTGAGCAGGTAATGCCTAGCATCATGATTTGTATGCAGGAAAGGGAAAGTGGAAGATGTAACTGATCTCTATATCTTGGTGTCCTGTGACTTCTGCTTCATCGTCAATCAACAATGAAATTCCTGCCTTGCTGAGAGATGGGACACAACTCCACTCTGGTAGATTCTGAAACAACAGCAATGGGTAAGCAGCTGTGGGAGGTAGGAGTGGATCCAAAGTAAAGAAGACAGCCTCTGTCTTCCCAGAAATCACTGTATAGTAGACAGGAATATATCAAGACTTTCCCTGGACTTATGAGGGTCAGTGATCACAAAGACATTGAAAATGAGAGAGGGGCACCCGGGTGGCTCAGCCGGTTGAGTGTCCAACTCTTGATTTTGGTTCAGGTCATGATCTCAGGGTTTATGGGATAAAGCCCCACGTTGGGCTCACACTGAATATGGAGTCTGCTTGAGATTCTGTCTCTCTCCCCCTCTGACCCCTCGCCCACTCATGTGCATGCACTCTCTCTAAAATAAATTTTTAAAAAAAGGAAAAAAAAAAGAAAATGAGTGTCGACATGAGGAATATCCTAACATTGAAGGCAAGATGATTAAAAAAATACTGTGCACATACTAATCAAAAGTAGCTTTTTTTTTTATGAGTAATAGTAGCTATGCTAATACCAGACAAATTAAACTCTAACGGAAGAAGAATTTCACACATTATCTGTCCACACATCCCAACTGGAGCCCAAACGTTTCTCCTTTGTGACTCCTGGGGGCTCTGACTTCTCTCATGTGCCCAGGCTACTTTGTTCACCCAACCCACACCGTGAACAGGAGGGAGTCGTGATTCAACCCCAAACCTCTCTCAGGTCTCACCCACTGCATTAGCAGCTCCTCCTTTTCAAGTTTCTCCTGAGCTCCTACCTTGTGTCAGAAATGGTGCGAGGCAAGGGGGGAGTATCTGGGAACAGATGGATCCCTGTCGTCCTGGAAAGTAACAGCATAATGGGGGAGACAAACATGCAGCAAGTAAATGAATAGTTGTTTGATGCGAATGTGTGATCGGAGCTATTAACTGTGAGTGTCCAGGGAGCTCCAAACACCTATTGCAAAGGGTTCTTGATTTTAGCTGTTTCCTATCAGGGCTCTAACCACCAAGCCAAGCACCACTGACTCTTATGAAAAGAAGCCCATAAAGGATACAACCGTTGACAGTGGGGCCCAGGAGATGTGAGAGGGTAACAGCTCTTCCCTGAATAACTGCCTGACATTTCAGGCTGCCCGAGTCACTCTAACTCAGATGTCTGCTGCTCCTAGACCCTCAAGAAGTGACTCTAATTCCTAGCTGGCACCTGTTGGGGATACATGATGCTGCCCAGCTTGATCTCAAAGCCAGCCTCAGTGTAGGGGCTCAGCACCCACGTCCGCAAGCCCTGGGTTACAGGGATGTGCCTGTGTTCTGGCCTGAGGCGAGAAGCCAAGATCAGTTCCATCCAGGAATTGGTTTTGTAGTCCCAAGACACAAGCCAGGTAGCAGAGGGCCAAGAAGGGGTGAGGGCATCTCTGACCAAGGCTGGGTGGATGATGGAACTTGGGCAGCAGGGGCTGTGACTGGTTTTACACTTTTGCTGAACATGAGATAAGAGGCCTCACTGAAAACTGGCTCATGCCTTTAGGCGGCCTTCTTTGAAGCCTACTCAGGGAAGCCTGTAGAACTTTGCCATCACCTTCTGGGACCTCAGGACCCTTAATCCAGTCAAAGCCAATGCCCCTTCCTGTCATCCCCAGGCTAAGTTTCAGGGTGGATACTGGCCTCTATGGGGCTTTTTATAAATTAGTAAACAATCTAACATTGGCTCCTAGATAGACACAGTCCCAAGAAGCCATAGCTTGTTGAAGGGACTGAAGGCTGGATGTCAGGACCCTATTACTGTCTTAGCAGGACATACTGTGAAATGCACAACCTGCATAGGCATGCATGCCAGCCTTGCCCAGCTTGATGCTCTCCAAGGACAGTTTCCGGTCATTCCTTCCTTAGAATGCATCCTGCAATGCCCCAGTTAGTATCAGACTCAAGAGGATGAGCAAGTAGCAGCTGGAGAAGACAATGTAGCAATCAGCTTTGACTCTACCTCCCTGTAAGGTCATCTGCTCTCAGGGCAGCAAAAATAATTTCAGATAGTGAACAGCAATTCATCAGGTAAGGAATAACTGCACAGACTCTGGTGAGACACCCAGAAGGCAGGACAAGCAAGTCTGGGGATTCTAAAGCCCAAACTAACAGCCAAGAGTGTTTGCTCTTACCTCTTGCCTTGCTACCCTCAACATCTTGCAAGAGGCAGCCTGGCGAGCATTTCCAGTAAAAAAGGACAAGGAGATGGGGGTGGGAAGACAAGGTGAGAATGAGTGGAGCAAGGTGCTGGGGGTGCTTGGAGGGAATGGGGCCAACATCGAGGGGAAGGGGCTCAGTGAAGATAGAAGCGTGAGCGGGCATGGCAGCTACAGGGGGTTGCAGAGCAGGGGGACAAGGACTTGTGGCCGGGCAACATTATACTCTTTGCAACTTGAAGTCAGCACAATCCAGAAAGCTAAATGGGCCGAAGGTCTAGAGTGGTTATGGAGAAACTTTCTGAGGAGGAATCATTTGGGCTGAGGACAAATGTTGAACAGGAATTACATGTGATCACTTCTAACAGAGATTTTAAAGATTGAGTGTTTTGTGTATGATGAACACACACACACACACACACACACACACACGCATATGGTTCAATGAATTTTGAGAAATGAACACACCTGTATAGCCTGCACTAGCGAGTGTAGGAATCAAGATTCACTTTCATCCATATGGGTGGATATCCCAACGTTCCCACACCATTTGTTGAAATGACTTTACCTTCCCCACAGAATTGCTGTGACACCTTTGTAAGAAAATCATTGACCATATAGATATGGGTCTATTCCTGGACTCTCTTCTATTCCATTGATCTATTTTTCTAACCTGTACCAATGCTATACAATTTTTCTTTCTTTTTAAAATATCTATTTATTTATTTGTTTTCACTGCTTTATTTTTTGAGAGAGAGAGAGAGAGAGAGAGACCATAAGCAGGGGAGGGGCAGAGAGAGGGGGACAGAGGATCTGAAGCAGGCTCCATGCTGACAGGGTGACAGCAGCAAGCCTGATGTGGAGTTCAAACTCACTAACCATGAGATCACGACTGGAGGGGAAGTTGTCTGCTCAACTAACTGAACCACCCAGGAGTCCCTCTTTTTTTTTAATTTTTAAAAATTTGTAATGTTTATTTATTTATTTGAGAGAGACAGAGAGACAGAGAGAGAGTTCACATGAGTGGGGGGAGGGGCCCAGCAAGAGAGGGAGAGAGAATCCCAAGCAGGCTCTGCACTGTCAATGCAGAGAGACTGACACAGGGCTTCATCCCACAAACTGTGAGATCATGACCTGAACTGAAACCAAGAGTCAGATGCTTAACTGACTGAGCCACCCAGGTACCCCTAGTTTTTATTTATTTTTCTTTTTTGCTTCTAATTGGACTTTTTTCTTTTTTACCTATTTTCAACAGGACTATATTCTATTTCAATTCCTTCAACGGTTACTTAAAATTTTATCATGTACACTTAATGTCCTATTAAAAAAATAATATTTACATGAATTTGTATTTCTAGTTTTTTTCTCGAATAAGATAAGGATCTTAGCATAATTTAACTTTCCTAAAAATGTTGCCTTCCAATTTTTCACGCTATTTTTTTCTATAAAAACCAGATAATTAGACTTTTTCAATCAATGCATTTTTAAATTTTATAAATAATTACACAACTTACAATCAATGCATATTTAGATTTTCTAATGAATTTTTGCTGATTTTTGTCTTCACAAATTCTTCTTGCATGACAACAACTTTGTCTTCATTTTCCTAAGTTCATTCCTTAATATTTCTTTCATGGATGGTCTGTGAAGAATAATAGCTCTTGATTTCTAGGTATGTGAAAAAAAATTTCAATCCAGAATTATATAGCTCAATGAATCTCAACAAGAGTGATTCCATTTCTTCTTTTTTTTTTTTTCCAATTTTTAAAATTTTTTGAGAAGGGGGAGAGGGGCAGAAGCAGAGGGAGAGAGACAATCTTGAGCAGGCTCCACATACAGTATAGAGCCTGACATGGGGTTTGATCTCATAACCATGAGATCATGACCTGAGCCAAAATCAAGAGTTGAATACTTAACCAACTGAGACACACAGGTGTCCCAAGCATGATTCCATTTCTAAACTTGAGTTCAAAGTCTACCTCCCAGAGGATTCATCTTGTCCAGATCCTCACATGAACTACAGTTTTTTTGTGTTTTTTTGAAGACATTCTTTTTTTCTTTAGAGAAGTTTTAGGTTCACAGCAAAATTGAAGGAAAGGCACAGAGATTTCATATATGTCCCCCTTTTCCATATTTGCACAGTGTCTCCCTCTATCAACATTCTCCTCTAGAGGGGAATATTTGTCACAGTTGATGAACCTGCATTGACACATAATCACCTAAAGTCCACAGTTGACGTTAGGGTTCACTCTTGGTGTTGTACATTCTGTAGGTTTGGAAAATATCTAATGACATGTAGCTATCACTGTCATATCATACATGGTCTCTGCCCTAAAAATCTCCTGTGTCCCATCAATTCGTCCCTTGCCTCCCCCCCAAACCACTGATCTTTTTATTGTCTCCATAGTTGTGCCTTTTCTAGACTGTAATATAGATGGAATACAGTATGTAGCCTTTCCAGGCTTTCCTTCTTACACTTAGAAATATGCATTTAAGTTTCCTCTATGTATTTTCATGGTGTCATTGCTCATTTCTTTTTAACGCTGAATAGCATTCCATTGTCTGGCTGTACCCCAGTTTATTTATCCATTTAACTACTGAGGGACACCTTGGCTACTTGCAAATTTTGGAAATTATGAATAAAATGCCTATAAACATCCACATGGAGGTTTATATGTGGACATGTTTTCAACTCTTTCGGGTAAATACCAAGGAGTGTGATTGCTGGATCATACAGTAAGAGTATGTTTAATCTTAAAAAAAATTTTTTTTTCTTTGAGTATACTGACACACAATGTTACGTTAGTTTCAGGTGTACAACATACTGATTCAACAGCTCTATATGTTACCATATGCTCACCACAGGTGTAGCTACCATCTATCACCATACAACCCTATTGCAATACAGAGTAAGTTTAATTTTATAAGAAGGTGCCAAGCCGTCTTCCAAGGTGGCCATACCATTTTGCATTCCTGGGCCACATGGTTTTGATCTCTGCTTATTACTGAGGCTAAGTTCCCCTAGTGGCCACTGGAACATTTCACCTCTTGTTTGTAGGTTTGGCTATATGTTTTTAAACTTGGGGGAATATCCTGTATCTGTTTAGTCCTCCATCTTGAGCAGACATGTTTACAGAGTTGGGAACAAGCACCACCCAGGCAGAGGAAACAGCATGTACATAAACCCTACTTGGGGAAAAAGGAGAGGCAGAACTCATGAGGTGAGATCCAGCATCAGGTCCAGATTACACAGGGCCAGGATAAGGACTTTGGGGTTTATTCTCGGTGTAATGGGAAGCCATAGAAACATTTTCAACTCAAACATGATCAATTTCCAGATTTAAAGATTAATTTGGCATTTATTGCTGGCTTTCTTGTTCACTTTACTTATCCAGCTTCTGAGCACCCTTTATTTTACTTTCATATCCATATGTGTGCTTCCACAACCTCCAAGCATTTATATTTTGAGAATGCCTCGCACAATATAAATAAAAGTTTCCAGCATTAGTCTGCAAAAAGAAACCATGTCAAAGCACTGCCTTAATTCTGGGTTACAAATTGCATGAATCATAGGAAGTGAAAAATGTAATTTGCATTAGATTTGACCAAGTTTTGTTAAAGTCATTATTCCACAAATGCATTGTGAGCAAAAGAGATAGATGGAGTAGGGAACCTACAGATTAAAAGAAATTTAAAGAAGTATCAACCAGTCACAATATATAGACTTACCTATCAGCCATCTAGCATCTATCAGCCATCTATCAATCATCTGTTTGTCTGCCTGCCTGTGTATCTATACCTACATCATCAGTAACACTTTAATTTTTAAATGCTGGTTCAGAGATGCTATCTTAGTTTGAGTTCCCCAGAAGCAGACCCTTGGATGAGGATTCAAGTGCAAGCAGTTTATTTTGGGGGTGCAGGAAAATCTTGTAGGGGAGTGAAGAGAAAGCAAAACAGCCAATAAGTTGCCTTATCAAGCAAGTCAGCACTGAGGGCAACTGGAGCTCACGTTCTGGGAAAATTCTCCAAAATGGTGTTAAACACATACCTCACTTACTTCCACATGGTGCCTCCTGAGTGGTGATGGGGTGTCTTGATACTAACTCTGATCAGTGGTTAGTTGAGGCTGCTCCCGAAGGAAGCAAAGTCTGAACTCTCCAGCACAGCACTTCCGTGCTGTGCCCAGGCAGAATGCGGAAGGACATTTTCCTACAACTTTGGGAAAGGCTTTGGCACAGAGACGTGGGACGTGCAGTTGGAAGCTGGCTGGGGCACCATGACATGAGGACTTGAGGGAAAGGGGCGGGGCCCAGTTTGCTCCTTATACCACTCAGACCTGCTTGTGCTCTGCATTAATTCCCTCCATCACGTCAATGCTTCTTCACGGTGGTGGCCAGTCACAGTGTACAGAATGAAAACTTTCAGTCAGAGGATTAGTGAAACTAATTACAGTCCTTGCTGCTGCAGTTGGGTCTGATGTTCTAATAAACATTCATTATTTCCCTCCTCCACCAACCGTTCTAGATTCCCCTCTCACTTGGCAGTGCTTCTGGTGATCTAGGTCGCTTTTCTAGCGAGGTAACAGAGACCTTCATCTCTGAAAATTGCAAACCGTTGCTTATCGTGCCCTTGTTGGGTAACAGTGCATGCAGTTCCCATTTACGGTTTTCCAGGGACATGGAGGTACCATGAAGAGCCCCCAGTGAATTCCTGGGGTACCGTACATACTGTCTGTCCCCATTCTGCAGCAGCAACCTTAGAAGGATCTCGTGGGATAGTCCATATGAATTACTCCTGCTGGTAGAGTGACTCTTTCCTTAGCCCGCTGGCATCATGCTGTACCTCACTCTTCTCATGATGGTGTGAGACGACACGCCTACGCAATGAGATGGAGTGAGGAGAGGCATTGTGGTTTAGTATTAGGTTCCTACTGACCTTCTGACTACACGTCAGAAGGATCATCTGCTTCCAGACTGCTTACGACAACAGGTAACAGAGAGGGGGCACCACTGGACCTCTGTGTAGACTACAATGATTTGTTTTACCTGTCGACAGAGTGTCAAACAAAAACCTCTATGGTGAAGAATTGGTCCCAAACTTTTAAGGGAGCTATTTTTAGAATCTTCAACTTGAAGCTAATCTCTTCCTGGGCCCCTTCTCAGGAAGTTCAGTGAAGAAAGCTTTCCATTTTCCCTCATCCCTCTCTTTCTTATGAAAGTATTTACTCTTCATCAAGGAAATGAAGAGTGAGTTTATTTTGGAATTTTTATACTCAGAGTGGATTTAATATGAATTGGAGTTTTGAGAATAAGACAATTCTTTTCTTTTTTTTTAACTTTTTATCTTCAAGCGCAACGCAAGGCTCAAATTCACAACCTCAAGATCAAGAGTCACACGTTCCACCAACTGACCCCGTCGGGTGTCCCAAGACAGTACTAATTTTAATACTTTTAAGTATTAAAGCCAATAAACTTTTGGTGTGCATAATTCATATTCACGAGAGAGCTTTTCTTAGCTTCCTAATTATTAGTCATTCCACCTTTGAAATTATTGGTTATATCTTTTAGTGACTTTGTATGTTGGAATCACTTCATCTATGAGAAGCAAGCCCAGGGAGACTTCAGGCATTGCTTAGTTTTGCTCTTCTGTTCTCAGGTATAAACTTGGGCAACACTGAAATTGTGATTTGCAAATTGCTGTCAATGCATAAGTGCTGGAGGTTGTTTTGAAGCCCTCTACTGTCATCCAACTCTTAGGCTCCAGCCTTTTTTTTTCCCATTGAGGCTGCTGACCTAGTGGTCTCCTGCATTCTTCCTGGAGGCCCTGGGGTACTTCTGCCACTTTTGGTAGACACAACAGTAGCAACCACAGAATTGTGGATCAAGGGATCCAGGCCATAATCGGTAGAGAAATTTTTCTGAAAGAGGCTGCAGCGTTACCACAGTCCCCGTGTGAGGATGGGCCAGCCAGCAGCCCAACATTCTGGGATTATTTTCTTCCCAGAAAATTCCTCTCCAGAAATATCTACATTGAAATTTATCCCATTTACCAGATTTCTCCTGGCTAGGTCAGAGAAACTTTGCCCCCCACCCCCACCCCAAACCTTGTCATCCAATTCACAAGGGTGGGGTGGGCAGGAGGGAATCACGGGTATTCAAGAAAAGCTTCTCAGCCACACTAGCAGCCAGAGAAATGCATATAAGACAGAGATGCCACACAGGTGCACGTGAAGATTGGCAAACGTTTTACAGCTGGTATTTGTTATATATTGCTACATAACGAACTACCCCCAAACTTAGTGATGGTGCCCTTAAGATTCTGGGAATCCCTCTTATAACAAAGCGGGTCTAGGAGACACCCTCCTGACCTCTTATGACACCTCAAAATCAGAAAATGGTCTCACAGCTATACCCTTGAGGGATTCCCTCAAAATTTATCCTGAGACCAAATTTTACTGACAATACTGCAGATTTGATCTTTGCAACTTCTTACTTGGAGAACCTTCTGCTTGCTAGAAAGACCAGCCTGGCTGTCAACATTTCTTTAAACTGTGCTGTAGAACTAATCAGCTCCATCCGTCATTTATCTTGATCTTGTAATTCAACAGAGGCAGCCAGAAGCAGCCATCTGTCCCTTTTAACATTCTGCCTGGAACTTCCCTGGCCAGATCTTCCTAGATGTGGTGGGTCTTGGAGTTAATTTCTGGGAAGAACCAGCCTCAGATGCCTTGTATCTTACATTTGCCAGAAGTGAGTAGAATGTGGTACCTGGATTACAAAAGGGAGCAAGCGGTACATCAGAAACTGTTTTAGATTTAGGACCTGCTGGGGAAAAGAGTGAATTCTACTTCATTACTCTTGAGGCTTGAAGATTGTGAGCTTGCAAACATATGCTTGCAGATAGAATTATCTTGCAAAAAACAATGTCGTATGCAAAATCTTTGAGGTGTCCAATATTTGTCAGGTAGGGACTCTCTGGAGAATCACTAAAAATGTGTATGTGAGGTTGGGAAGCAGGAGAATATTTTCATTCAATTAACTATTATCTATTAAGCACCTATTTTTTTTTATAAATCCCCACATGAAGAACGTGGGGTTGGAACCAGACAAAGAGTGAGGCATAGTCCCTGCTTTCGAACTGGGTAAGATTTTATAGGATATGATTTAAAGGAGTATGTGATCACATATGGTTATATCCCAAGTAAGCACTCATTAAATAATTGCTTTTTCGGGGCACCTGGGTGTCTCAGTTGGTTAAACGTCTGACTTCAGCTCAGGTCATGATCTCAGTTTATGAGTTTGAGCCCTGCGTTGGGCTTTCTGCTGTCCGCACAGAGCCGGCTTTGGATCCTGTGTCTCCCTTTCTCTCTGTCCCTCCCCCTCTTGCTCGATCGATCTCAAAAAGAAGCATTTAAAAAAAAAAATGCTTTTTCAACTTTTTCTTGTTACCATAGATCCATTCTTCCTTAATACAGAATCACTAATACCCAGAATATCCTATTTACAAAATAAATCATTCTTGTTGGAAACTGATGGTTAATGTGAATTTAACTCTTATCATCTGTAAAAAGGAAATTTATAAAAAAGGAAGAAACTTAAAATGTTGTAGTACAATGATACAGGTACTATGTATGGGTAGTACAGTATGATTCTGAAAGACACTGTTTGGAAAAAAGTATGGACTTATTCTGGGGTCAGGCTATTTTCTGCCTGTTTCCCAATTCCGTTCTTTTGCTTTCCCCCGCAGAGCGACATCAGACAAAGAGCACGGGCTTTGGGGTCAACAGATCTGCATTCAAATCCCAGATCTAGCACTTAAAAGCAGTGTGGTACTGAATGGGCTACTGTAATGTCTCCTATCTGTTTCTTCATGGGTAAAGAAGAGATGATTCTTTACAATCCTAGCCCATAATTCAGTGCCTAGCCAAGTGTGAGAACTCACTATTTGTTCCACTGAACATCAGACCCAACTGCAGTTTTCTGGGCACGTGGCTGGCATCTAAGGACAGCCAGCCCCTTGGCAGTGCTGTCATGCTGGTTATTCATTTGGAGAACATTCACCAGAACTGCTTCTACCTTACTTTATTTTCCTCCAGGTAACATGTTAGTCCAACCATTATCAGCTCTCTTCTAGATTAAATACCTGATAGGATCTCCAATGCTCAAGCATGCATTTGTGCTTCACACTCTTGCTGTAGTTCAGGTTTTCTGTTATCATTGCATTCAGAATCTGGATGCCATGAATTACAGGTCTGTGGGCTGAACTGCAGACTTGTTCCTATGTTATTCTTCATTTCTGACTTATGGCCATCCCCATGAGGTTTAAATGAAGACTCTGAGGTAGGAGCAGAGAGGGGTCAGGTTTGAGGACAGAATCCATTTGACATGGATGTTACATGTGATGAAGTGACCATCTGGTATAATGATCAGGGCAGAGGTCAGGGAGGGGGATGTGGGTGTGAGAGCCTGCTATGAGTGGGAGAGAAGCCACTGGAAGTCATAGTCTGCCAATATTTGTCAGATAATCCTTTTTTATTACCTGAATGGTCTTGTTTGATCCTGTTGCAGTTTTGCAACAGCACAGGGTTACCCCTGCCACTCATGGGCAGGCAGAGTTTTCTCCCATCCATACAATGCTGATGGAATAGACACCAGAGATACCAGCTCGAGATACCACTCAGATTAAATAAATACGCCTTAAGGAAAACACTGTGACTTTGTACAAGAGAATCTCCCTAGATTCTCCTAATTTTACAATTAACATCCTAAAACCCTGTGTATTTTCTTTCTTGGGGCCAGTGAAAACTCAAGGCCCCACGGAAAAGAAGCAAAATATGTCAATATGTTGGAAAAAAACCTCTAGGATACACAAGCCAGCTGTTGGTTTGGAAAGTGGTGTCCTAACAGTGCCAATGACTTCTTTGTCCAAACAGAGCTTACCAGGGTATATTTACAGGTTAATGATTTTCATAATAATTAAAATAAAAAGTTGATGATTGCTTTTGACCCATACAAGCCAATTTCTTACAGTTCAACCTAACACATTACCATATTCTAAGTTAATGGCTGTTTTTTTCAAGTTAGTATTTGGATTAAAGTTCCAATACTGAATTAGACTAAAATAATTAATTGAAAGCATAAGAGACAAGAAAAAATATATGAAAATTTAATTTATTAGAGAATAATTTTTTTTTTATTAAGTAAAAGCTTTAAACAAAAACCAATAATTCCACAAACCAACAATGACTCGGTAGCATGCAAGTACTGTAGGCTGGAGAGGCATGTTTGCTCTTAATGAATCTATATATAATAAACCCTCATTATGTTTGATTCCAGAATGTATGTATACATTGGCTTGGCATGATTCATAATTTAAAGTAAAATAGAAACATAAGGGCAACTTAAACACTGGTTTAATTTATATGTGCCAATTCAAGGTCAGTGACAAGAGAGCTCCATTAAAAAAAAAATCTGAAGTCAAAAAGTCTTTCGGAAGCAGCCACATCCCTATGTACATTTGAAACTCGAAGGCTAAAAATCCATTCTTGATGAACACCATGAAGCAAAGGATGTATAACATCCACCACATATCCGTTTCAAAAATGGCATGTTTCCAAAATTATCCACCTCTTTACATGTAAACATCACAGTTTGAATAACTACAGAGAAGCCATCAGAATGAGTTCCATAATACACTAACCCTCATGAGGCACCCCTGAGCTCTGTCTTAAAGCATCCACTTCAATCCTGGGGCTTTAAGAACATCTTCTTTACTTTAACTGTTGGTTTTACGTGTCCATTTTCATCTTCTTCATAGTTGACCCGGTCTCTTTTCTTGGCAAACTTTTTTCCAATTGTCCCCACCAAGGTCTCATATCTGTTAAGACGGTATGCAGCACAAGTTTAATTAAATCCACAAACAAATAAGATAGGAATCAAGTCTTGTCAAGAATATCAAACTATTCAGTGAATTATAACAAATATTCAAAGATTATAAAAAAAATCAAAGCTGTGATCAAAATAAACGGATTTAAAATTTATAAACTTTTCTATGGATGATTAAATTCTTCACTGTGTTTTGTTTTTGCACTATCCTGAATAAACTGAGATGTATATTTTAAAATATGTATTAGAAGCAGTACCGGTCATGAGCCCTCAACTGCCAGTGTGTGACAGGCATGAACCTGCCTGAGCCCAATTTAGAGAAAGGAGAAAGTCATCTTCCTGCTGGGGCACTCCAAGGAAGACGGTGGGGAAGAAGAGAACCCACGTGAGAGACAAAGAATGCCGGGCCCAGATTATAATGTGGTTCCAAGGTGACCGTTACCTTCTAGCCATTTCTTCATCTGATACATCGAGCTCCACTGTTTCACTTTCAACTTCCTCTGTTTTGTTCTTGGAGTTCATCTGAAGCATTAATTTCTGAAAAATACAACAGCACTATCAGGGCTGGAACAGGCTTATTAAAGAAACTGTTATCAATTATATTTGAAGGTAGAGAAACAGAAGTCACAGAATCTACAGGAGTCACCAAAATTTATAGGGAATTCTCTGTAATACTTTACTCCACAATGTGCTAACAGAAATCAGCTCTGAATGAAGAAAATAGTAAGACAAAAAGCGCCACTAGATTAGACTTCCTGCTAATACGTTTAAATTGTATTTTAGATCATAAATCTTTTTTTTTTTTTTTTTTTGAAAGAGAGTGTGCACATGAGTGGTAGAGTAGGGTAGAAGGAGACAGAGACAATCTTAAGCAGGCTCCATGCTTGGTGTGGACAAAGCCTGACGTGGGGCTCAATCCCAGGACCCTGGGATCGTGCCCTGAGCTGAAATCAAGAGTCGGATGCTTAACTGACTGAGCCACCCAGGGGCCCCTTGATCGTAAATCTTATTAGTTACTTATATCTAAAGCAGGCACACTGCCAACATGTTCTAGTGAGCAGGGGAAAGAAAAAAGCAAACTTTCAAATTTCCTCCAAATGGGAATGAATGGAAGAATACTACACTCAAGAGTAATACTAAATGCAATCTTTAAAAAAATTTTTTTAAGCTTATTAATTTACTTTGAGAGAGAGAGAGAGAGAGCGTGAGAGAGAGAGAGACAGCGAGCATTCCAAGAAGGCCCCATGCTGTCAGCACAGGGATGGATGCAGGGCTCAAACTCATGAACCATGAGATCACGCCCTGAGCTGAAACTAAGAGCCAGATGCTTAACCGACTGAGCCACCCAGGTGCCCCTAAATGCAGTTTTTGGGGGGGGGGGGGGGGGGGGGCAGCACATTACTGGATGGAAGAACTGGGAGGCTGGCTCTGATATCCCCGGAAGGACCAGCTTCACTCTGGAACAAGAGGGTGGATAATGCATTCTACCTGATGTCCACGTGCCACAGATCTCTCCTCCATTCTTTTTTTCACATTAACCTTTTCTTGATAGTTACCCCCTGAGAAAATTTTTTTTTTTTTTTTTTTAACGTACAATACCTTCTTTACAACAAAGGCAGGACAAGGAAGGGACAGCAGAAGAGAAACCAGATTCAGGTGCTTTTCCAACATTTATAGGACTGAAAAGAAAATAATTCTGGGAACAGAAGCTCTGTGAGGGCACAGACTTTGGTTCTCTGCTGCACTCCAATGCCTCAAGAGGGCTGATGAACCACAGGTACAGAATAAATATTTACTGAATAAATGAACTCCATGCTAGGTGCCAGTAAAGACACATGCAACATTAAAAATGTGTTCTAAGTACATCCTGCTTATAATGAAGTAAGTGCTCTCAAGTTGGTACCTTTTCATAACCAGGTGTATACCTAAATTTTCTCATGTTTCATAACAGCTCAGATCTGTAAGCCAAAGAGTTCAAAACATTTTCCCAGAGAGAATGTATTCTGTGTTTCAGAGTACCAGTCCTGAAAGCCATTTTCTAATAGGCTCCCACATCGGAACCCAAGGGCCAGGCCAACTTCTTTTCTCACTGTACAAGACATACTGTGGAGTGCTTGCCTACCCCCAGCCCCAGTCCCTGGGCATTGAACACTCATAATCTTTGCTTCCCCCGCCTCCCCCTTTACCCCACTGCCCTCTTTCTCTTCCTCTAAATCTTTAAGCAGGCCAAGGCAAGGAAATTACATATTAAAAACAAACACTTTTAGGGTTGATTTTGTGTAAGGTAAATATAACATCTTAATTATCATGCATCCTCAAAAAATGGAAAAAAAAGAAAACCTACAATCTTTGAAAAAAGATTTAGCTAATCTGGCGATTAGCTTGGTGAACTCTGGTTCTCTTCAGGCATCCTTATAGAGTGGTTTTCAACCAGGGGAAGTTTTGTTCACCAAGGGACCTTTGCAATGCCTGGATACATTTTTGGTTGTCACAAGTGGGCCATGTGTGTGCACGTGCACACTACTGGTATCTAGTGGGGAGAGGCCAGGGATGCTGCTAAACATCTCAAAATACACAGATAGCTACGAAGAATCATCTGGCTCCAGATGTCAGTGGTGGCAGGGCTGAGAAGCCCTGGCTTCACACGATAGTCATCAAACTAAAAATTTAGATCATAAACCTCCATTTGGTTGGCCAAGTACCTGATACGATGGCTTCTGGTACATGTGCCAGAATGCTAATAAATATTTGTTAAATGAATGTCTGTGCTTCTCTACAAAACTGAGGCATGGAAATTCAAATCAACAGCTCATAAGGTGAATATTTACTTTTCAAACAAACTTTCCAAAGGATTCATTTAAAACTCTATTTACAAGCTCAGATTAAAACCTGTCCATTAAAAAGTCAAATTACTCGATTCTTAAGTAACGTTTTCCATTAGAAAAGATATGTTTCTAGATGCAAGAAAACAATTTTTCATAATAGCATCGCATGAATAAAACCTGGACGTTCTTGTAAAAGCCCGGAGTTGAGATTCTAACACTCATGGAGGCGCTGTCAGGAGTGCATGCTGCTGTATTAAATTATCTACTCAACTCCACCACAACGTGAGGCAGCAACACTGCAATTTCTTTAAATAGCTACAGCGGTATTTCAAGACTTGTTATTTTCTATATAATGAGAAGAAATGCTACCCTGTGGGAAAAAACCTAAACCCAATTATTAGCAGAAAGAATTCAATTGGAAAATTTTAAAATGGGAAGCAATTATATTTAATACCTCAACCTCCGGATTAAATCCTCTGAATGACATTCTTCCATAGAGAAGGTCTTCACATAACAAGAAGCTCTGCTCTTCTATTATGAAACACCTAAGCAGGAAAATAAGCCTGTGTTAATGGCATGTCTTCTTGTAACAAAGCACAGCAAATAAAAGTCAGGATTTCAAATGAAAAATCGATCTTCCGGCTCTTAGCAGAATCAAGTAAAAGTAAGGTAAGACTTCTATTTTTTTTTTTAATTTTTTTAACATTTATATATTTATTATTGAGAGACAGAGAGAGACATAGTGTGAACAGGGGAGGGGCAGAGAGAGAGGGAGACACAGAATCCTACACAGGCTCCAGGCTCTGAGCTGTCAGCACAGAGCCTGACGCGGGGCTCGAACCCACAAACCGCGAGATCATGACCTAAGCCGAAGTTGGACGCTTAACCGACTGAGCCACCCAGGCACCCCAGTAAGGTAAGACTTCTAAAGTAGGGGTAGAAATAAAAACTGATGACCTTGGCCAGCAAAGCCATTAGAAGACAAGAGCTGGAGGCTGCAGGCACAGTCTTGCCTAAACACATTTAATTGGCATAAATGCCTACACAACATAGAGACCTAGACTATTTATGATAAACCTGAATTTTCCGGGGGCGCCTGGGTGGCTCAGTCGGTTGAGCGTCCGACTTCAGCCCAGGTCATGATCTCGCAGTCCATGAGTTCAAGTCCCGTGTTGGGCTCTGTGCTGACAGCTCGGAGCCCAGAGTCTGTTTCAGATTCTGTGTCTCCCTCTCTCTCTGACCCTCCCCTGTTCATGCTCTGTATCTCTCTGTCTCAAAAATAAATAAACATTAAAAAAAAAACAAAACACCTGAATCTTCCAAATCTGAAGCAGTTTCCTTGATGTTTACATCCCCAACCCCACCAACTTCTTACTAAGTTCTGATTAAATACCCTGAAATCAGAGTCCCGGCCAGCTTTAAGAGAGCGTATTAGCTGGAGCTCTTAGCTATAAACAACAATGACTGACTTGAGCAGAGAAGGAATTTATTGAAAGGATACCAGGTATCTCACAGAATCTCTGGGATAGCTGGATGAGCAGGAATGGAAAACAGGCAGAAATAAAGGTAGCTAAGTCGTCAACCCCCAACTGAAACATGGTAAAATCTATACTGGTAAAAATGCTGCTGCACCTCAGGGGGCTAATCTCTGGACAGCAGAGGGCACTGGGCAGCAACTTGTGTTGCCCTGGAAGGAGGATGCAGATGTGTTTCAGACTCCAAAAGGGCTTCCTCTGAGTCACCAGTTTATTACCCCGGTCCCAGGTAAGCATATCTGACTACAGCCTGAAACCATAAAGGGATCAACCATGAAGAACACTGGGAAAGTAAATACCTGGCCATTTTGGCTTCTTTGGCAGAAAGCAGGTCTTCCTTGTCAAGATTCACTCACTTAGCCAACACCTATTAAGCCAAACTGTGTGCCAGGCAGTGTTCTAGAAGCTGGGGGGACAGCCATGAGTAAGTCTCTGCTCTCAAGGAGGTCACATTCAAGAGTGGTGCCAGATGATAAAGATTTACATTATACAGTGGAAAAAGATGAAGGTTATTTCATTCCCGTCCTTAAGAGAGCAGCTGGTATCAAACTAGTCCTCTGACTTTAGCCAACGATAAAATAGGACTAAGTAGGAAACAACAAACAAGTCAAAGCACAGCGCTGTGATGCTTGAGAGAAAAAAACCAGATGAAGTAAGTTTTCTGACTAAAGGCAATGAATGCCCACCTTCTGACTGAAGGCAACATCTAGACTGTGGAGTGGGAGTGGGAGCCCAAACTAAGCCCGGTCTTACTGAAAGGAAAAGGGAAATTGAAGTTTGGGGATGAAGTATACGGGTCAAGAGACCAGAGATGGGGAGATATATAGAGGAATTCTGGGATCCTTTATGCAAAATTTTGCATATTTGTTTCCCTTGAATGTTTGGCCAAATACTAGACTGTACACATGCAGGTCAAGTCCAACAGTGTCAGGGGAAAAAAACAATTTCCAGGAGAAGAATTACCTGGTACATTAGTTTCCTAGGACTGCTATAAGAAATTACCACAAAATGGATGGGCTAAAGAAACAAGAAATTTATGCTCTCAATTCTGGAAGTCTGCAATCAGCCTCACTGGACCAAAATCAAGGTGTTGGCAGAGCCATCCATGCTCCCTCCAGAGGCTGCAGAGAATTCATTCCTTGCTTCTCCAGCTTTCTTTTGACAGCCAGCAGTCTGTGGCTTGTGATCACTGTAACCTCTGCCTTCTCTTCTGTCTCCCTTTTATAAAGATACACGTGATTGCGTTTAGGGCCCACCCAGAAAATCCAGGATAATCTCCCCATCTAGAGATCTTTAACTTAATCACACCAGTAAAGTCAACTTTGCCATATAAGCTAACATAGGTTCCAGGGATGAGGACATGAATTTTATTTGGCGGACCATTTTCTAGCTTACCATCCCTGAGAAAGAAAATTTACCCTAAAATTGTACGTTGAACAAATACAAGATTTGCACAAAGGAGGGAAATGTTTCAGTTGTGTCTATCTAGAGTGGGGGGACCAAGCTGAATATCCTGTGACATCGAAAAGAAAGGTCACCCTTCAGGAGTAGGACTCATCTAGCAAGACAGTCAAGGCCATAAAACCTACTCTAACAAAAACAGGGACCAAGCTGATTGGAATGTAAATCAATTGCCTAATGGAACAAATTCAACACTTTATTAAGGAAGGCAACAAATTCCAGGTACTCAACAATGTAATACATAATGTGAGGCCACAGTAAAAAGTTGCTAAACATGTAAGGAAGTAGGAAAATGTGACCCATAAACAGGAGAAAAACAAATAAATAGAAAAAAAGAGATGATGGAATTAGTACAAAAAGGATTTTAAAACAGTTATACTAAGTATGTTCAAGGATTTAAAGGAACACAGAAATGTAATGAAGACACAAATAAGGAACGTGAATTTAAATATGGAAATTATGAAAACTTATCAAATAGAAATTTTACAACAGAAAATACAGTTATCTGATGTGAAAAATCAGAATTGTCCTCTATCTATTAAAGAAACTAAATTCATTATTGTGAGAGAAAACTCCAGATCCAGATGGCTTCACTGGTGAATTTTATCAAAAATTTAAGGAAGAAACAATACCAATTTTACTCAAACTAAGAAATGAGAAGAGAAGGAAGGGACACTTCGAAACTCATGTTATGGCCCAAACTACAGGCATTGTAAGAAACCTACAGTGGAATATCCTTTATGAATATGAATGCAGAAATCATTATTAAAATATTAACAAATTGAAAGAACTATATATACAAAACATATGAATACCAAGGGGTGATTTGTTTCAGAAACATAAGGTTGTTGTGAAACTGAAATCTCAAGATAATTCCCATGTTAACAGAGGAAAGAAGAAAAACCATATGATCAACTCATTAAAAATCATTCGACAGGGGCGCCTGGGTGGCTCAGTCGGTTAAGCCGCCGACTTCGGCTCAGGTCATGATCTCTTGGTCCGTGAGTTCAAGCCCCGCGTCGGGCTCTGTGCTGACAGCTCAGAGCCTGGAGCCTGTTTCAGATTCTGTGTCTCCCTCTCTCTGACCCTCCCCTGTTCATGCTCTGTCTCTCTCTGTCTCAAAAATAAATAAACGTTAAAAAAAAAATTTAAAAAAAAAATCATTCGACAAAATACAACATCATTTACAAAAGTCTTCAGGAAACTAGGAAGAGAAAGGAAAATCTCTTGCTGGTAAAGGACATTTAGGAAAACATACAGCATTTTATATACTTAACAGTAAAATAGTTAATACTTTCTCCCTAAGATCAGAAACAATGCAAGGATGTCCATTCTTATCATTGTACTGGAGATGCTAGCCAACAACAAAGGAAGAAAAGGAAATAAAAGTTTTAATTTTCTTCTCTGTAGATGACAACTGCATATGGAGATAATCTCAAGAAATCTACACAAAACCACCAGAGTTGGTGAATCAATTTAGCACAGTACAGAATACAAGGTCTATATACAACATTTCTATGTACGTAAACACAACAAACAATTTTGGGGAAAAGGCTATTTGCAATAGAAATTAAAAATACGAAATACATAGGGATATATTTAAGGATATATACACAAAACCTCTCCACTCCAAACTACTAGCAATTACTGATGGATATTAAATAATAGCTAAATAAATGGGTATATCATGTGTATGGACTGAAGAACACAATTTTGTTAAGATACCAATTTTCCTCAGATTGATTTACAGAATCAATGCAATGCCAATCAAAATCCTATTTTTCGGAGGAGGAAGGGAATCACGGAAAGAAATTAGCAAGCTGATTCTAATATTTATATGAGAATACAAAGGATGTAGACTAGCCAAAACAATCTTGAAAATAATAAAAGAATCCTTGCACTATCTGATTTTACGACTTCAAGACTGCAAGATTCAAGATTGCAATCCATAGTAATCAAGCCGATAGGATAGAAAAACTTATGGTGCAAAAGAATTGAGTCCAGAAAAAGACCCATACTAATACAGCATATTGCTTTTGACCACAGCATCAAAACAATGAGTAAAGAAAAATATTTTCTTTAAATAAATGGTACTGGGACCATTGATTTTCTATAGAAAAACAAAACAAAACAAAAACAGACCTTGATTTCTACCTCACACCACACAAAATCACACACACATAAAAATCAAAGACAGATCATACATAAAAATGTAAAAGCTAAAATTACAAACATTCTACAAGCAAACATAGAAACTATATTTGCAAACTTGGTACAGGCAAAGATTCACTAGACAGGACCCAGAAAGAACTAACTATAAAAGGCAAAAAAATGAATGAAACAAAACAAAAGCTACTGTTCATCAAAGACAACATTAATAAATAGGCAAGCCCACAAACTGGGAGAAAATATTCCCAATATATACATCTGTTAAAGGATCTGTATTCAAAAAATAAAGAACTCCTATCTCTACAGAAGTATGTAAGTTTTACCTAAAAAACAAAACGGAACAAAACCCTACATAATGATATGCATGCTGAAGTGTTCAGAGAGAAAATGTCTGCCACTTACTCTGAAATACACTAAAAATAAAATGGAATGACAGATGTATAGAGGGATGGATAAATATGTAATAGAAGATAGTAGAAAAAAATGTAACTATTTCATTTTTAAAAATGGGCAAAAGAACTGAATAGGGACTTCACAAAGGGAGATATAGAAATGGCACATAAGAGTTCTTTAACATCAGAGATATAGAGTTCTTTAACATAGTTAAAAGTTATAAACATAGTATAAAGAGTTACAGAGTTCTTTAACATAGAGATATAGAAATAAGCACATAAGAGTTCTTTAACATCAGTCACCAGGAAAATGCAAATTAAAAAGCATAATGAGACACCACTAGAATGACAGAATAGGTAAAAAGAAAAAGATAACATCAAATGTTGGAAGGACTGGAAAAATCAGAACTCTTACACTTCTTTAGTTAAAGTGTAAAATGGTGCAATCACTGTGGAACACGGCCTGAGAGTTTCTCATAAAGTTAAATATATATGCCAACCTTACAACCCAACAATTCCACCTTTACCAAAGACAAATTTTAAGCAGAAAGAGTTGGGGGGTCCCCAGAAAAAGAAAGACAAAATCACAGCTTTCGTGATACCAGAGAAGTCATTCTAGGCCCCCAGCTATTTTGGGTGATCAATGCCCTACTTGCTCAAGCACACTTCTAGCAGAACTTCCTAGGAGGTGTCAGAATTACAAAGAAATGCGAAATTCTCAGTAAAGATTTTAAATTTTTTTTTTTTAATGTTTATTTATTTTTGAGACAGAGAGAGACAGGGCATGAACAGGGGAGGGGCAGAGAGAGAGGGAGACACAGAATCGGAAACAGGCTCCAGGCTCTGAGCCATCAGCCCAGAGCCTGACGCGGGGCTCGAACCCATGGACCGCGAGATCGTGACCTGAGCCGAAGTCGGACGCTTAACCGACTGAGCCACCCGGGCGCCCCCTCAGTAAAGATTTTAAAGGAACAAAGAGAAACCAAAAACACACACTCTACCAGGCCAGGAAATAGCCTAACCAGAGACAATAAACCACTTGTAAAACTCCCTGTGCTGTTTCAAAAGTAAGAAAGGCCCAGTATCAGGAGCCCAAGACCACCCATCCAGTTTATACTAACTGTGGGAGCATGCCCATTAGTCCCTTCCCCTCTGCCGACAGTTCCCTTGGCCTCCCTACAGTGTTAGTCTCCACCCTCGGAGGAGCACAAGCTTCATTCACATAACATAGGATGCATGTACAGGCATGTTTTCTAAGTACGCCTGCACTGCCTCATGTCTGCCTTTACATGCAATGACAAAGTTCCCCTTTCTGAATATTCATCCTAACACTAAGTAAAAGAAACCCACTTGGGAGAGTCATGGCTTTGGAAGTCATTCCCTGTGATCTCCTTATTTGCTGCACATAAAGTTTGCTTTGTGGACAACTCCATCTCGTGTAGTCCTTATCTGTAACTCAGCAAGGAGCGAACTCATGTTAGTTGTAGTTTTGTCGTTTGGCTACAAAATGAAAATAGGACTCTATGCCAAGTCTGGAAGGCAATGAAGAAGAAAATGTGAAGACAGCTGGGGAAGAGCAGCTAGATAAAGGTCCGGAGAAGGCAGTGTTAAATGACCTGTCTGAGAAACAGGGAGGAGGCCTCCGTGAGGGAGAAGGAGTGACAGAAGGGAATGCTGGTAGGAAGTCAGTATTATTTTCACAGTGACAGTAGGATGTTGTTTTCTTCACTGTCTTGACCCTTACACAGAGGGTGCAAAAGCAATTATGAGTAAAAGTTCACCTTAGCATGAATTAAACTCGTGATACCATACTACACTAGTAATCATTGCATTATTCACTGTTGGTTTTCAAAGTCTTTAAAAAGGGAAAGAAGCCAATAAGAACGTTCTTGATAAAACAGTAAAAAATTTATTTTCATTAATCTCAGTCTTCAACAATATTCTGCATATATATATATATATATATCACTTCAAAGAAACAACTGACAATACTTGTTGCCAGTAACAAAATTCAAGCTTTCAAGCAAAAATTAGAATTTTGAATAGCTTGTGTATGGCATCTTGGGTTTGATAGCTTCTCAATACTTAAAAGATTTTTCTGATGAAACCGATGGTAATATTAATGAATGTTTTTTGAAATCATACAATGAAATGAGTTAACATTTAGAAAATCTATACAACTCACCGAACTAGCAGTTTCCAAATGAGAAATGCATGATGTTATGAAATCATGCATGGATAAAAGGTCTATTCAAAATGTAAGGTAGACTAATGATTATGAAAAATTTATTGATGCTTTGAGACTCCATGCTGCAGTTAACTGTAAAGAAACTATTTATTGGGTTTTGGAGTAGTGTCGAAGAATTACCTGGAAAAGCTATTATAATACTCCTCTCTTTTCAATTACATCATCTGTGTGAGGGTGGATTTTCTTTATATTCCTCAACCAAACCAACAGACTACAATAGGTTGAATGCGAGGGTTAAGAGAAATCACCCAGAGAATCCACACATCTTCTATTATGCCAGACACTGAAAGATTTGCAAAAATGTAAAACAGTGCCATTCTTCTCACCAATTTTTTTTTTTTATCTTGGAAAACAGTTATGTTTTCATGAAAAATATGTTATTTGTGCTAACATGTTAATGAGGCTACCTATAGAGTGAGCATTTAAAAAATTTCATTTTAATTTCTTACACAGTAAATATCAACATGAAATAAACTACACAAATGGAATCTCTTCAGGGGTTCCAAATAATTTTACAAAATGTCAATGGTCCTTGAGCCCAAAACTTTGAGAACCTCTGTTCTTTGGGTTCCTCTCTACCTGGCTCTCTAGTCCAGCCAGCACCTCACCTCCTTCAGCACCTCCCATTCCCTGAGACAGCCTAAATTCAGGCACACATTCTCCTGAATTTTTGTTCAGCCTTTTCCACAAATGTGAGATTCCTTCTCAATTGCCCAATCTCGGTCCTTGGGCAGTGCAGCAGATAAAACCTCATCCATCTCCCAAATCAATTACCCCCCTCAGGAAAGCATCATAACTACTCTCACTTCAGACAAAAGAAAGAAGCAGGGGCCAGGAATGGATTCACAGCAGGACCAATGCTCCCTCAGAGGGCCTTTCCCAGGGGTTTCCATTAACACAACAGCTTTAATATAAAGAGGGACACAGATGTTATCTACAAGCATAGTTTCAATAATTAGGAAAATTAATAGAGTTAGCAAAAAATTAAATATTCTAAAACTTAACTATAAGCATTCTTTATTTTAATATCCTAATTTTTATTAATGAGGACCCATAATTTTATCATTATTTTTTTTAACGTTTATTTATTTTTGAGACAGAGAGACAGAGCATGAATGGGGGAGCGTCAGAGAGAGGGAGACACAGAATCTGAAACAGGCTCCGGGCTCTGAGCGGTCAGCACAGAGCCTGACGCGGGGCTCGAACTCACAGACTGCGAGATCATAACCTGAGCCGAGGTCAGCCACTTAACCGACTGAGCCACCCAGGCGCCCCTATAATTTTAGAGTCAAAACACATCCAGGATATTACTGATTTCATCTATTTTTATAGATGAGAAAGTACTCAAAAAAACTCAGACTTGCCCTAAATCCACAAATAACATGCATGGCAAAGCAGGGGAAAAACACCTGGTAGGGAAGCAATTCTCTATGGGTCTCTCCTGTGAATGAGGCGTTAATTGCCCTTTTGCTCGGGAACATCTTTTCAGGGATGTGTGTATAGTGAGTGGCTTTGAAAGGCAGAGCTACTGTCTTCCTTCAGAGCAAAGTGCAGACTTGCTTAATGTCCAGTATAATAATGTCTCTCTTGGGGCCAAGGGTAAGTTGGCTTGTATTCCAGTATCAAAGATAACAGGAGTCCTAAGTTCAGGACTTCTCAGCTGTGATGCAAAACTACTGTGGGTACCACAAACAGGTGGGCCTCACCACATCATCCCCCACGGGATCTGGGGAGCAAGCAGGAAATGACACAAAACAGATACCCACACTGTGTGTTGTGCTGTGAGTAATGAAGTCCTTGCGTCTGACCCAAGAGTCTTGTACCTTCCACCAGCATCCGTGAAACTGTGGCAAGCTAACCTGTTAGTTTACAGTATGATCTCAGCTCTCACAGTTCCTAACATTCATTAGGCCACAATATGCAAGCACAAGAAGCATGGTAGCCAAATACATACTTTTAAAGCAACATCCTGTGGCAAAAAAGCAATTAAACTGGCTATTCTCTGCACTGGGGCACATCCTTTGGAGAAAATCAATATGGCAAAAATACAGTGAAATCTCTGATCTGGTAAATTCTTCTAGGAATTTATACCAAGCATCTTCTATCAGGTTCCCTGGAAACAGACTCTGAGACAGAGTTGTGTGCAGAAGTATTACTGGCCGGCGCTGTTTGGGAGATGCCCCTCTATGGAAATAAGGACGGCAGAAGGTGACCAGCAATGTGGATACACTAAGGCCTCAGCCCTTACGAACAGCTCTGGACTTCGGAAGGTCCTGTGGTTGTTCTAAGTTGAAGCAAAGCAACCAGATCCTCAATCCGCTACACAGCTTAGGCATTGGCCAGGGGTATCCCTTAAGGGGAGGTGTGGACTGAATAGCCCTAAATGTCATCACTGAATTGTAGCGATATGGCTGACATTACAAATGGCATCCTCTAGACTTCTAGAGCAAAGTCCCCAATTCCACAGATAGCAGGGACCCTCTGGGATAATTCAGATGATACCACCACGGAAGGATTCGCAAACACAAAAGAGCAAGAAGGAACGGGCGGATTCCATAACAATCAAGTATAAGGAAATACATGTGCCACCAGAGTTTACTGTGCTTTATAGGACTGACCTGCTGTGGTGAGTGCATCACATATATTATCTATTTACTTCTCATAAGTTATGATACTATTATCACACCCAATATACAAAGGACATAAGATGAGTTAAGTAACTGCCCGAGGTCACAAGTAAGTAAGTGGCAGAGCTGGGCATCAAACACAGGTCTGCCCCTTTGCAGAGTCCATGCGCTTAATTAACCAATCCATCCCACTGGCTCCCTACTTGGGATAAAAATACACATCCTGAGGACATTCATCCATTTTCCTCTCCACATTTATTTCTCATTATCTTCCCCTACTCCATATCTTGGGAGGCTGATATGAATGCTATAAATGGAAGTGGTCCTTTGCAGTCTGGAACCAGGCTTCCTTCCTGTGGGACTACCTCAGGCTGGCTATGCCGTCTTATGAGGGTAGCAGCTCTTGTAAGATGCACTCGCCACATGGCCTGTCTTCCGATTCAGTAACCACTCCCTCCCCTTGATCCTCTGGGCCTGGAGTGGGAATTATTCCCATCACACAAGCTATGATGAATGCACTGTCCCTGGTGGCTTCCCTGTGTCCTGCCCATACCTGTTACACTCTCCTCAAATTACCCAATTTGACAGTGTCATCTTTTCCTGACAACAACTTGACCCAATACACGCATCTATACACAAAACAGGTGCTGAATGATGGCAGAAGCTTATTATTTACCATTAGGGTCTGACTCTTTGTATCCCCTGCAAAATACGTATGTTGAAATCTTAACTCCCAAGATGATATTAGGAGGTGAGGCCTTTCAGAAGCGGCCAGAGTCATGAGGGTGGGGCCCTCATAAATGGGATTAGCACCTTACAAAGGAGACTCCACAGAAACCCCTAGCCCCTTTCACCAGGTGAGGACATGGTGAGAAGGCACTAGCTATGGACCAAGGAAATGGCCATCACCAAAATATGACCACATCTTGATTATGGATTTCCAGCATTCAGAACTGTGAGAAATAACATTTCTATTATTTATAAGCTACCCAGTCTATGGTATTTTGTTACAATAGCTTGAAAGGATGGAGACATTTACCTCCTAGGAAAGGAACCTAAAGGTCATTTTTCTGGGAATAATATGCTGGGGGGATTGGGGGGTGGGGGGAAGAATACTGAAAACAGGATAGAAACCATCCTGCCTTTCAATAAAAGTAAGTAACAAAATATCCGGAATACTTTGTGTAAGTTTAGTCAAGGTATAAAATTAAATTACAGCTTCTTACCAGTAATGGTCCCTTCTATGCCACCCTGCCCCCAAATCTGTACAGCCCCTGGCATTATCTTCCCCTCCTTCACTGCCATATTGCTTCCTCTGAGAAGCAGTGGAAAGAAGCAAACAGAGAAGCAAGCAGAAAAACAAAGTACCTTCCTTCCATATCTCCTGGGGGGGACATGCTTTCTGTCTTTAAAGAAGGACACCTAGCCTTCCAGAAAAGATCCAGAGAAGGTCAGCCAAATGAACAAGGGAATTTTAACATGTTAAAAATGAAAAAAATTATTAGGTAAAGAAAATAAAAACTTAAATTGCCTGAATCAGCAAAATCTTCAATCATCGGACAAAGTTTAAATAAAACTACTGTCCCATAGAGCTTACTAAGGTTAAAAAAAAAAAGCAACTAGAAGAAATGAGAGTTTTAAGAAGAATTTAGATAAAATCAATGGATGATATGAATCTATCGCTCCTTCATTGAAAATTATTTATCAAGCACCAACCAGGAGGAACAATCTAGCATGTTATCCCAGCATTAGCCATGACCAGCTGGTGGACTCTGGGCAAGCTATTCTCTCTTAAGCTTCAGATGCCTCAGCTATAAAAGGGATGGAATCAGAGTAGCCAGCTCCGAAGTCGGCTCTGAGGATTAAATAATTAAGAGATATAAAGTGCTTAGCTCAATTCCTGATACATGCTAGAGACTCAATAAATGTTAGCTAAGATGATTGGTATTAACAGCAGTAAAAATTAAAAAAAATAAATAAAGGAAACAAACCTAAAACTCTTGAATTGCTTTTAAGAAGCTCAGCCTGATGAAGAACTCTATTACTCACACAGAACTGGAAAGCCCTAAAGTACACACCTTCAAACTTAATCTTCAAACTTAATATGACAGGGAGCACAGGGCCAGAGTCTTATAAAGGCCCCCCGGTTATTACCAGAGATAAGCGGGTTAGATTCATCTATTCAAAATAGAAAAAGAATAATGTTATAAATGAGGGCCAGTAAAAATGTATAAATCCAAGTAGAACTTATATAGATTTAATAATTTTAGAAAACTATTTGCAAAGCTAACTCAAGAAACCGAACAGGTATTATTTTACAGGCTTTGTGTCACTGGAATGAAGATGTCATATTTGCAGGGATTTCCCTCTGAATGCCCAAAGCATCACTGATATAATTTCTAATAAACCTACTCCTTTTCTTTAAGCTCTGGCAAATCCAAGTACCAGTGCTCTTCACTAATGATTTTCTTTTCTTCCTCTTCTAGTTGTCTCTTGGTCTCTGAGTCCAGTCCCCTTTGCATGAACTGTCAAAACAAAACAAAATCAGTGTCAGCAACTGGTTTTCCCAAGTTAGAGTGGAGGAAAACACAGATAACTTTATTCTTCCACATGCTTTCCCTCGTTTCTTCAAGAATCCCAACTCAGGGGTGAGGGTGGAGGTGGTGTGACCAAAGTAGCTTAGCTCTGCCCTAGACGGCATCACACCAGACTAGCAGGGAGCTGACTAGAGCACACAAAAAAGTATGTGGACTTCCTACAGAAGACTTCAGAAAGATCTTTACCACACTTTAGTCTGTCTAATTTAGTAAAACGAGCAATAAAAAACTGTATTCAATCAGTAGCCCATAAATATTTCAGTTTTACATAGTGGCCAGTGGGGAAAGGCTAAGACAAAAGACACAGATCATGACGGGCAGGTGGAGACAGAAAGTGAGAGGGGCCAAAAGAAGGTGAGAGACTCAGTACTTTCTGAATCTCTCACCGACTCATGGAGCCCACTGGTCTTCATACCTGCTGATCTTAGTGTGGAATGGCCTTTCTCATGCTCCTCCACCTGGCCAACTCCTGGCCCTTCTGGTATAGGAAAAACTACTCCATCCCTGTGAAATTATCTCTGATACCTGTAAGCAAAATCGGGATTTCTCTCCCAGATGCTTCATATGACACCCTCAAATAGTCTCACCACATTTTAATTCCTTGAGCATCTGCCTCTTCTGGAGACCTTGAGGGCAGGGACTTTGTCTAGATTGTCTCCTTCCTCACTTTTAGCATGATGAATGATGCATAGTAGGGGCTCTGTAAACACAGACCAAAGCAAAGCTGTATCTATAAGCCTGCTCTTCACGTATCTCTATCCTCTGAAAGGCTGCTCATCTCTACGGCTGCTCTTTATTCTAAAACGTGCAAAAGTACAATTCAAAATGGGCCAGTAGAGAAACCCACAGTCCAGCTGCTGGTCTCTTCCCACAACAACTACATTTCCTCAGGGGAACCAGTGAACACACTAAGAAGTTGATCACAGCAAAACGATAATGTATTAATAAGGGAAAAAAATAAATTTAGAAAACATCCAGGAGCCTCCACCTCTAGCAGTTAGGTCTAGACTTCCATTGATTTCCACTTATCCCTATTTGCTTCTCTTGTCCAAGCTCTATATTACTTTTCCCTTCATTCCAACCTTCCCCCAAACATAAGCATTTTTAGGTATAAGGGCTTTGCCAATGAATGCTAAATGAAATGACGAAACTTGAAAAACACTTACAAATAAAATACACTGATAACATCCAGTTCTGCTGAGGACGTAGTGAGACTGAATCACTCATACTATTGCTGGTGAGAATATGAAATGGTACAGCCTCTGTGGAAAACAGCTTGACAGTTTCGTACCAAACTAAACATGCACTTACCATATGACCCAGCAATTGCCCTCTTGGGCATTTTATCTCAGAGAAATGAAAACTTATGTTCACTCAAAACCTTATACAGGTATATTCATGGCAGCTCTACTTGTTAATAGCCAAGAACTGAAAACAACCAAAATATTCTTCAACAGGTGAATGGTTAAGTCCTAAGGTACTTCCAATGCATGCAATACTACTCAGTAATAAAAAAGGAAGGAACTATTGATATACTCAACAACTTAGATGGATCTCAAGCGAATAATACTGAGTGAAAAAAGCGAATCCCAAAAGGTTACATCTTGTATGATTCCGTTTACATAACATTTTTGAAATAACATAAGTAGAGAAATGGAGAACAGACTCATGGTTGCCAGAGCTTAGGGAAAGAAGAGACTGGGTTGGCTACAAAGGGACAGCTTCAGGGAATCTCATGGTAATGCAACAGTTTTGTATCTTGAATGTGGAAGTAATTACATAAATCTGCTAGTGATAAACTGTATGGAAATCTCTCTCTCTCTCTCTCTCTCACACACACACACACACACACACACACACACACGTAAAACAGTAAAATGAAATAGACTCTGTGGATTGTACCACTGTCAATTTCCTGGCTTTGTACCGTACTCTAGCGATATAAGACAGGGAACAGAAGAGTACAAAGGCTCTCCCTGTACATTTTTTGCAACTTCCTGTGCATCCATCATTATTTTATTTACTTCTTTATTTAAAAAAAATTTTTAACGTAAATTTTTGAGAGACACACAGAGTGCAAGCAGGGGAGGAGCAGAGAGAAAGGGAGACACAGAATCTGAAACAGGCCCTAGGCTCTGAGCTGTCAGCACAGAGCCTGATGCGGGGCTTGAACCCACAAACTGTGAGATCATGACCTGAGCCGAAGTTGGACGCTCAACTGACTGAGCCAGCCAGGTGCCCCTTTCATAATTTTAAATAAATGTAAAAGAAATGCTTACACTCTAAAGTGTTTTGCAGTCTTCCTTTCTCCTTTTACCTGTGTCTATAGCTTCACCACAGGAAAGAACTGGCAGTTTCTGGAATGCATATTCTGTACTTCCCAGTCCTTCTGTCTCTGCTACTCAACATCATGTTTCCATTTTCTACTCAGCAAAATATCAACTTGTAAAGGCCCAGAGCACATGTCCTTTGGGTCTTCCCTGACTGTGTTTGGCCAAGCTCTTCACCGACTTGTTCCCATAAAAGAGTACCTTTCCCTATGTCTAAAAGCCTTATAAACACTAGCTTATTGTTCATTTTGCTTCTTCTGTGTCTCCCAAAAGACTGAGATTCTGAATAGCAGACCATGTCTCTTATCCATCTTATATAACTAGGACTCTGGCTGCCCTTGGTACTCAGGAAGAGTTCAATAAAGGTTCTCTGAATGTAAGTCTGGACTTGCTTTATTTCTTCAGACTCTCTTTCCTGGGTGGTTCTCTTTAAACCCAGATGCCTCATTTCATCTTATATTCTTGGTAATACAACTCACCAATCCTGCCCAACTGCTTTTTTATCTCCTATTTTTAGTCAAGTAGTATTTATGGCATACAAAATAGCTATCTATATATGTATGCTCTGTGCACATGGCAAGGCTGGAACACCCTGTGAATATAAAATCAAGCAACTCGATTTAGGTAGCAATCCAATTCTCCTGACTCCACAGCATCTAAGAACACTCTATAAAGCTTAGTGATTTGGCTTTACGCACAACAGAGGACCTAGAGCTGGTACCACAAACTATAGTCCTTACGCTGGATGTCTGATGGTGCAAATAAAGTTTTATTGGGACAAAGATATGCTCATTTGGTTCTGAGTTACAATGGCAGAGGTGGGTAGTTACAATAGTGAGTGGCCCAGAAGCCTGAAGTATTTTTCATCCGTCCCTTTACAGAAGTAGTTCAGCAACCCCTGTCTTAAGAGTCCAACAGAGCTAAAATGACACTGAGAACTGCCAACTATATCCTTCACTTTCTATTTCCCCCATCATCTCCAGCTCCTAACAGCTGACCAAGTCAGAGGATTTCAAGTACACCTGAAAACAACTGTATTAGTATTAAATCCTCAACTCTTTTATTCTTGCTCTATACTTTGCTCTGGCTGAACAGCTACACTGGATACAGCAACCTAATGCAGCTGCTTCATTCATTCTCGTAGGAATGGATGTGCATTATACTCCACTCTGTGCATAGTATCTCCTGCTGTCCTGCCAAAAAGCTCTTTTCCATCAATGATTGAAGCTGATAACTCACCTAGAAAATATGTGTAACCTTCTCCCCCCTTTTCTTTGCTTCCAATGTCCTGTTGAGTCTTTCCCAACCACTAGGGTAGGGGTTGATACTTTTTTAAGGTAACTTCTTCCTTCCTAACTCTTGAGTCAGATCTTTGGTCAAAGTCTTACTCAGCGTATCTTCATTTGATGTACCTGCTTTGCCAATCCACTCCACTGCTCTGATTATAAACGAGAAGTCAAAGAAGACTCTGTTGGGTAAAAATTCAAAATTTGCTAATATGTATGAAAAAAGAACTTCAGAAATTATAAATGATATGACTTACCCTCCACCCTCACTCATCCTATCCATCCCTAGTCATACCCTAGCTCAATCCCATTCGAATCTGGCACATGCAACATTTACTCTCCAATCTTTCAAAACATTATTTATGCCTTGCTTCCTTTTTTCTGGAAATTACTCTTTAAGCATCTAACACTGGGTTCAGAGACAAGCAGTATGGAATAGTAGTTATGAGCAGGGGATGTGGAGCCAGACTGCCTGGGTTTGGTCCTGTCTATACTACTTATTAGCTGTGTAACCTTAGGCAAGTTACTTACTTCTCTTTTTCAGTGCTTCAGCTAAAATAGAGGAATAATAACTAAACCTACTTCACAGAATTATTATGTGGATTTCATGGGTTGATACATGCACTTAGAACAGTTGTCTGAACACAGAGCAGAAAGTATAAATCTTTGTTATTATTCAAGTTTGAAGGCCTGGTTGTTTCCCATTTTAGTTCCTGTATTCATTTTATCTACACTGGTCTTTTTTTTTCTCTCTTCCACTTTGAAATCATGTTTTTAAAAAAAATTTTTTTTATGTTTATTTATTTTTGACACAGAGAGAGAGAGACACAGAGCATGAACGGGGGAGGGGCAGAGAGAGAGGGAGACACAGAATCTGAAACAGGCTCCAGGCTCTGAGCTGTCAGTACAAAGCCCCACGCCGGGCTCAAACTCACAGACGACGAGATCATGACCTGAGCTGAAGTCAGACGCTCAACCGACTGAGCCACTCAGGCGCCCCTAAAATCATTTGATTGTTAAACTGATTCAATTTCGGGGGCGCCTGGGTGGCTCAGTCGGTTGAGCGGCCGACTTCAGCTCAGGTCATGATCTCAGGGTCAGTGAGTTCGAGCCCCGCTTCGGGCTCTGTGCTGACAGCTCAGAGCCTGGAGCCTGTTTCGGATTCTGTGTCTCCCTCTCTCTGACCCTCCCCCGTTCATGCTCTGTCTCTCTCTGTCTCAAAAATAAATAAACGTTAAAAAAAAAATTTTTTTTTAAAAAACTGATTCAATTTCGAATCTAAAATCAATTTCGCTTAAAGCTGACATTCACCTCAACTGTTATAATTCTCTCCATTCCCGCTGCCATTGCAACCAGATCATCAGAGCTTCTTGTTTGGTCTTTCCGACTGCAATTTTGTCCCTTGTCAGGTCTTTCTTTCACCAATGTAGTCTCTACAGGGCAGTTAAGGTAACTTTGAAAAGTAACAAGCACAGCTAAGATGCCGCTCCCCCTGCTCAAAAGCTTCCTCATCATGCTCACAAGATAAAGGGAAAAAATCCTTCATCTGGCCTAAAATTCTTCACATGTTGTGGCCACTGGCTACTTTTCCAGGCCCACATTTTACTACTTGTCTTCCAAGCACATCGACTTATTTTTAGTTCTTGGAAACCTCAACAGATGTTGTGGTCTTTGCGTCTCAGACTTCTGAAGTCGCTTTCCCCTCGGTTTGTGCTGCCATGCCCCACCCTCCCACCGACCCTTGCAGTCTCTACCTGAGGGCCCGTTCCTGCCCAAGCGCAAGTAAGTTCCCAGGGCTCCCGGGGCTCTGAGCATCACCTCACTTAGTGCTGCGCCACCCTGCTTCCTTACGTGGTCTGTCCTATCTGTCCGCGCGCTTTATGAGGGAAGCCGCCGGATTTGTAACCTAGTTCCCGGTGCCTAAAGCAGAGCCAGCGCTAAATGAATGAATGAACGTCCGAACTGGAGGCCCTCCGTGGCCTCCCCAGTGGCCCCGCGCGCCCGCCGCCTCGGCCCCGGCCGGGTCGCCAATCCCAGGTACCCCTGTGGCCCGGCCCGCCTCCCCGGCGTCCCCACACCTTCATGCGCAGCAGGTTCTTGGACAACTTCGTCTTGCGCTCCGCCGCCATATTGGCTCCTGCTCCGGGCCGCGGGCCACCACCAGCCCCCGCCGCGCACGCGCACTGCTGCCTGCGTCGCGGCGACGTCTTACGCAGCTCGCGTCGCCCCGCCCCGTGGTTCCGCCCCGTTTCTCGCGCTCCGGCGCGTCCCCGGAATCTCCGCGCGTCGCCTCAGGGAGCGCTCGCCTCACGGAGGAGCTCGGGGTAAGGACACGGCTAGCGGTGCCGGGGTGAGAGGGACTTGACACGGGGAAGGAGACGTCTAAGGGCCTGGAGGAGGCCCCAGCGCCGGCCGCTGCGGCTTCAGCCGGGCCCTTCGGCGGCCGGCGGCCGAATATCGCCGCTCCTCACGGACTCCGTCCTGCCGCGCGTCGCCGACTCAGTCGGGCCGGCGAGACCTTTGAGACGCTTGCCCCACCGTCCCGGCTGGACCGAGTCTATCACGTATACCACTTCCTCCCACGTTCACGGTCACCCCGTGCGGCGGCTGGGTAAACTGAGGCACTGGGAGGCCGCTCACCTGGCCCAGAGTCGGAGGGAGGGAGGCAGGCGTGTGCAGACCCCGCCCCCCACATCCGGCTTCGGCAACGCGTGGGAAACTGCGCGGGTGTGCGCGTCTTCGAACCCGAGCGCGCTTTCTGTGGAAGCGCCGGGCGTGAAAGCGAAGGCGCGAGGACAGGGCGGCCACCTGTCTTAAAGCCTTTGAGAGACGGTGGCCTCGGCGCTGCGTGGCCCGCCCGGGGCGAGCCCCACACCGTTCGCAGGTGCCGCGCGCTGGAACACACCCGGCCTTGACAATACCATTTCGGCGGGCAGCCCGCGCGACGCCGGGTCCTCCGCGCTGGGTACTTGACCTGCGCGACTTCACCTAATCCGCACGAGGAAAATGTCGTCGTCGCGTCGGTAGGGAACGTGAGGCCCGGAGACGTTTGGGGACTTAACCAGAGTTCACACAGCCGGGAAGTGTTAGAGCCGAGATTCCGGAAACTGGGGGAAGAGATGCTCCCCGCTTCCCCTCCCCCCCTCAGGTTTTCTCAGCGGGGTCAGCAAAGCCATGCTAACATGGTAAGTGGTTACAGAAACTCGTCCGTGACGAAGTGCGCGACTCTGGGCTACAGCCGTGGGTGAAGACACACGACCTCCCTTCCCTGGAGCCGCCCCGAGGGGGTGTGCCGCGGAAGGAAGAAAAGGACGATGTGATGGCGTGACTTCGAGGGTTACTGTAGGTCAAGTGGCCCAGGATGGCTCTCGTCAGATGATAGTGCTCCAAGGATTAAAAGTTGAGGAAAGCCTGTTCCGCGAAGAGTTGGAGATAGAGTGTTCTAAGAGGAGACCACAACTGTAAAGGTCCTCAAGTGAGAACAAGACAGGAGTTGTGTAATTTACCCAGTGGAAACAGCAGAGGTAATCATGTTTAGGGTGGAATTGTGTCCCTCCAAAACTAATCAAGAGTTTGGTCTTGGAATGGGACTGCGTTTGGATATACAGGGCCTTTGAAGAGGTGATAAAGTTACCGTGAGGCCCTTAGGGTAGGTCCTAATCCACCGTGACCAGTGTCCCTGTAAGAAGAAATTTGGACACCCTAAGAGACCCCAGGGTTGCATGCGTCCGGAGGGAACGCCGTGTGAGGACACAGAAGATGGCCATTTGCACACAAGGAGAATGGCCTCAGAGAAAATCACTTCTGCTGACGCCTTGGTCTTGAACTTCTAGCCTCCAAAACTGTGAGAAAATAAAGTTTTGTTTAAGCCACCCAGTCGGTACTACTTCGTTGTAGTAGCTGGAGCAAACTCATAGGGCACATAATTAATGACAGATAACAACTGTGATAAGAACCCTGTAAGAAAAATATGGGGTTCATGAGAGTATGACAAAGGCACCTAAGCCTCTCTGGCCTGGGAAAGCAGAGACTCTTAAAGGTGTGATGTTAAAGTTGAGATCTGAAAGAGGAGGAGCTGGCCCTGGGGAAAGCCTTCCAGTCCATCTTAGTTTTGTGCTACCATCACTCCCACACATCCATGGAACACATTTGTGGGCCTGCCGACAATATTGACTCCCATCTCGTTCATGTTTCCTTAGTGACCTGTCTTGGGGTTACATATTCCAGGCCCCTTGGAGATGAACATACATACCTTAGAAATGCCCACCAAGTCTGGGATGCTTGGGAGAGGCTTGTTTCGGCCTCCCATGAATCTCTTAGAGATAACATAGCCTCTCCGCCCCACTTTTCAAAAAATGTTTGTTTGTTTATTTTGAGAGAGAGCGAGCATATGTGTGTGCGGGGAGAGGCAGAGACAATCCCAAGCAGGCTCCGTGCTAGGAGTGCAGAGCTCAAACTCACCACCTGTGAGATCATGACCTGAGCCGAAATCATGAGTCAGACGCTTAACCGACTGAGCCACCCAGGTGCCCCTCTTTCTCTTCTTGATACAGGTGGTGCCAACAGATCCTCTTAAGGATTATCTGTCAGCTGTGTGCAAGCTGTTTGAGGTGCATTTGAACCCTTTCATCTCAGTACATTGCTCTTCTGCATGTCCCTTCCCTTTATAAATTCGGTAGACTAAGGTCTGGATTTTGCAGAGAATAACTGCAGCTGCTGTGGGTCATCTGCCCGATTCCACCTTGTCAGTAAGTTACCTTGAATGAAACTCTGTGAACTGTATGAAGTGGCCTGCTTTGTTTTCCAGTCTCAAAGTGCCTTCTCGGTTTGGGGGGGTATACTTTACTGTCTCTCTTCCACCTTATAACATTTCGTCTCGCAGAACTGAAATTCTGTACCCATTAAACACTTTCCATTCCCTCCTCTCCTGTAACCACTATTGTATTTTTTATCTCTGATTTTGACTTCTGTTCAGAATTTTGAAAGTTCTTGGGAGCAGAGGTGAAGAAGTGACCCAGTCTCCTGTCTGCATCCAGGAAACAATGCTGACTCTGAACTAGATCTTGAAGAATGAGCACATGTCTTTTTTTTTTTTTTTTTTTCCAACGTTTTTTATTTATTTTTGGGACAGAGCGAGACAGAGCATGAACGGGGGAGGGGCAGAGAGAGAGGGAGACACAGAATCGGAAACAGGCTCCAGGCTCCGAGCCATCAGCCCAGAGCCTGACACGGGGCTCGAACTCACGGACCGCGAGATCGTGACCTGGCTGAAGTCGGACGCTTAACCGACTGCGCCACCCAGGCGCCCCAAGAATGAGCCCATGTCTTGACAGCTTAAGAGGAAAACAGTTCCAGTCAGAAATAAGAGCACATATACATCAGCTAAGGGTGCTAGGAGCTCCACACCTTCCCTATGGACTTCTGTTGCACACTGGATTCTGATTCATTTTCATAAAACATTGTCTTCATCATGTCACTCTCCTCCAAATTTTATAGTAACTGTTATTGTCTGAGAGATAAAGGTCAGATTCTTCAACCTGACACTCAAATTTCTACATTTTTATTTGACGGTGAAAATACATACAATTAACCTAGTCCCCAAAGTCTCTTCCCACCCATCAAAATGTAATGAGAAGTGATTTAAGAGTAATAGTGTAATTTTAACTTTGAATTAAACCACCTGACTGGGAAGATAACTCCTGGATCACTCTATGCTCCTAAGTTCTGGAATACAGAGGATAAGTCTCACACTCAGTATGTTAACCTGTTTTAGTTACAAACCCAAGGAAATGTCATTTTGGGGAAGAGATTTCTATAGGTCTTCACACAATTCTGAATCCTTTTATCATGGAATTTGTTTGAAGTGTGAAAACTTCTCATTTCTTCCGATTACTGGATCCATCAAGAAAAGGTCCCTTGAGTGTCTTTGCTCTTGTATGTAGCAGATATTATCTAAGGCTGTACAGCCCAATGTAGTAAGCCTACTTATATAGCTACTGAGCACTTGAAATGTGGCTGTTGTGACCGAGGAACTGAATATTTAATTTTAGTTAAATTTGAAAACTAACAGTGTAAAATATTTTCTCATTATACACATTTTATTGTTTTGGAAGGACTGCATTTCACTTTAACCTTGGAAAACTTAGTGTCCCAAGTTTAGGTGAGCTATACATGTAAAATACATGTTGTATTTCAAAGACTTGGAACAACAAGACAAAATGCAAAATATCTTAATGTTGTTTTTCAGATTGATGACATGTTGAAATAATAGTTTGGATGTATTTGGTTTAAATAAAATCTAGCATTAAACTTAATTTCATTTGTTTCTTTTTTAATGAGGCTGTGATAAAATGTAAAATTACGTGGCTTACATTTCTCCCTCTCTGTTTCTCTGTTTTTGTTTTTTTGTTTGTTTTGCACGTACCAAAAATTGATAATGGCTTATTAAATAAAATGGGAATTTAGTAGAATGATACTGGGTAGTCCCTAGAAGTAATAACAGCCTGAGAACAAGGCCAAGTTAAAAGGTCAGCAACCAGGGCAGCCCAAGGATCTCAGAAGCAGGAATTAACTTAGTGCCCCCGCAAGAATGACAGACACCAACAGATTTCTCTGCTGTCAGGGCATTCAAGATGTCAAAGTCTAGGAGAGCGTCAAGGCCTGGTTTATAGTCCTTGCAGGACTATACAGAATGGAGGAGTGTAATTCTTTAAAGAAAATTTGGGTGCTGTAACCCGAAGAGATGTTTGTTAACAGCCAAAACAGCAGTGTTAAGGAAAAATACCTGTTTGAGGCAGGAAGGAAGAGAGTTCTATTGATGTAGCCCTGAAGGACAAAGAATTCAGTTGGGAAACTCACATCCAGCATCAAATCTACCCTTCCTCATGTGCTCCTTCTTACTGCTCACCTGTTTAATAATCAAGTGTTTATTGGCCGCCTTTTATATGCAAATTGTGACTAGGTCAATGGGCCAAAAAAATCTCATTAGTATAATACATCCTTTCTGTTCTTACATTTAGTTGCTTGCCAAGTCCTCTATCAGTTACTTATTTGTGGTTATCTTGGTTAAATTAGAATTTAGTGCTTAAAGTTACCTTATAAGACATCCAGGTAAGTAGTTCCTAAACATTGGTCAGATGTGGTTATAGAATGATCAGGAAAAATTAAAACATTTCAAAACCAAAAATCATTCCTTATTCCTGGATGGTTCTAATGATCAGGCAGGTTTTGGAAACTGCTGAGTTAGACGAATCTCCTAACTGTGTATACCAAATTGCATCAACTCAGAATTCAGGTTTGTGAACTTTGCATTTAGCTTTCTTTTTATCGTGCCCTAGTCATCCTTTCTTTTCCATTGTTACGAACCTATCCCTGGACTTACTGGCTAAATCTTACTACTTTATGATTGTGTGATAGTCATAGACTCATATTTTTTCTACCTCCTGTCTTTTTCACTCTTTAACAAATATTTTTGAGTATCTGCTTTACTCCTGGCCCTTTGGTTGGTTCTAGGGAAACCACTCCTCCCCTGAGGACATGCCACAGACAAGATACAGGTCCTTAATACTGAGAAAGATGGGTTATGGCAGGGAAACGAATCTGGATTTGAGAACCTTGGAGAGCCTTTCTTGTGGAAGTGACATCTAAGCTGAGACCTCAGAGTGGGTTAAGAATATGCCAGACAAACAAGGAAAAGGGCCAGGAGTGAAGGAGTGTTTCAGTCAGGTGGAAAGGGGTTTGAATGATGCTTATTGTGTAAGTGACAAGTCTGGAGAGGCAAGGGCCAGATGTCTAAAGATCATATGTTAATTTGGTAGAATTTTGAAAGATGCTGTGAAGCTAGTGTCTTAAGCAGGAGAATGACACTTCAAAATTGTACAATAGAGTTATGTCATTCTTGAGATCACTCTTGCTGAAAGTGGAGTAGGGAAATGGAAGTAAAAACAAAACAAGGCAGGGAGAAAGCCTGATCCTTAAGTCATCTCAAATATTCTCAAGATTATTACTAATTTCTTCTAGATTAATTTCTTACTTTAAGTAGTTAATCCTATTATTTTAGTAAAGGCTGGTGGTCAAGGCTTCCTCTGTCTTCTAGCCTTGTCTAGCCTTGTCTTCTAGCCTTCTAGCCTTGTCTCCTAGCTTTTTAGCCTTCTCTTGTATACCTCAATTTAGTGTCTTGTATCCAAACAGATCTAGACAGTGTGCCTATACACATTCCACATTTACCCACCGTTTAAATATTCATACTGCCTTTTATTTCTGGAATGATGCGTGGAATGCCTTTCAACTTTTCAAATCTTGCCCATCTCTGAACCCAATTCAGATTTTGCCCTCCTCTTACATCAACTGAAAATGATGATTTCCTTTTTCTTTCCAAATGCTGATAGGGCTGTTTTATAGTTTCAGTTATTGTTACCTAACATGATTGCAGGTGCTGGGGGACAGTTCTGAGTTTTATAGTTACCTGAATCTTTCACAGCTTCAAGCAGTTAATATACTTAATAAATACTTATTGAAAGAATAAGTGAAAAACTGCTCTTTAAAATAGGCAAGACAGCATTTTTAAAAAATATTCACATTCTTTAATGTGTAAGCCCCAGAATACCTAACCAATTATATCTAGCTGAATTGACATTAAAAATTTTTTTTTTCATTTTGCAAAACAAAAAAATAATTGAAAGGCCAAGGATGTGGTAATGAAACCAGCTTATTTTCCTGTACTAATTCTATTCAAAATATTCTATTCAGTTAAAAGATATGATATCTTTGGACTTTCTGTGGAAGTTTCCAAAGGAGCCAGTTGCCATGGGGATTATGAAGAGGAAAAAATTTAAAAAATATGACCAATTTATACAAATGAAACCACTATGTCCAAACTTGGAAGACTTTTGTGAAGGACAGAAGAAGTTCTCAGAAAGAAAAAGAATGTGGAAATAAAATGTTAGGGGAACATGCTATGATTGTGGAAGTCAAGCCACAGCTAAGATGGACATTTATTTTTCCCCAAGGGGAAATTGTGCGTTGACTAATAATAAGGAGGAACAAAGGAAAGGTCTTAAAGCAGAGGGCTGAAGAGACTAAATAGTCTTCTTTTTTACCCATGGCAGGTTCTTCTTCCTCATAAAAAAGAGAGCTCTGGTTACAGAAGTCCAAGTCTGTAGTTGAAAAGGAGGCTGTTGGGAATTTGAACCAAACCAAATCATTGGCTCTCACTGTTTTATATCCCCTACCACTCTTAAGAATATGAGTCCTTTTTTATTTTACAAAAATAAAAAGCCCATTATTTTTCTTACAAGGATAGTTAATGTTTGTAGCCTTTCTGTTATTATTTGTAAATTTTGCAGACATTATAATGCGTTTTGCCTTTTGGAGGAATATTTCCTGTCACAACTTTAAAATTAGAAAACAAGTACCTACTCTCCTAGATTATTACCTGTCTTCTGTGAGTATGCCTGAAAAATCGATGGCAGGCGCATTCAGCACTGTACCCTCACCTAGATGGCATTGGTTGATGGAGAGTGAATCCTTAATTCTGATGCTGCTTGTGAGTCACAGTTGGAAATTCCTGGCCTAGAGGACATGAACAAGGCAGGGCAGGGGGTTTTGTTTCAAAAGTGAACAATTAAAAGAAAGAAATGAAGTTCTGTTTTTGAATCCCTTTAAAGTATAAAAGGAGAAGAGAACTATCAATGATGTTTGTGATAAAAAGGAAAAGAATTAGATATTAGATTCCTTTGATTAAAAAAACTCCATTAGTTTTGCAAATTACAATGTATTAAAAAAGTAATATATTTCACTGTAGCCAATACAGAAATGTATTAAGAAAAAGTCACAGGGCACCTTGGTGGCTCAGTTGATTAAGTGTCCGACTTCGACTCAGGTCATGTTCTCATGGTTCATGGGTTCAAGCCCCACATTGGGCTCTGTGCTGACAGCTCACAGCCTGGAGTCTGCTTCAGATTCTGTATTTCCCTTGCTCTCTGCCCCTCCCCTGCTCATATTCTGTCTCTTTCTGTCTCTCAAAAATAAATAAAAATGTTGAAAAAAGAAAAAAAAAGCCTTAGCTACTTTACGCCCCCAACTCCCATTCCTCAGAGGCAACTTCGGTTACATCCTTTGGCTTTAAAAGTTGGCAATAAAAACAAAACAACAAAAAACCTTTAAAAAAACTTTGTATCTTTTGAATTGTTTTAAGAAAGAGATGTGGTTTTGATAGTAAGAAGGCTTTGCAAAGTGTTATAATCTCTTTTCCTTGTCAGATATGCTTGCAGCTGTTTCTTTGTTTCATTGTTTTTCTCAGTTTCTGGAGAAGATTTGGCCATGACCTACTACCACCATTGGGTGGCAGCCTGAATTGGAACCCCTTAAGAAGTGAATTCATCCTTGTCTTGGGTGATGTGCGTTTCACCTTACAAATGGTAACTTTGCACAGATGTTTTTAAATGAAGTGTTGAATAAAAATTTCCTCTTGTTTCGAACAAGAATGTGTGAAACAGAGAGCGAGAGAACACAGCAAAGCAAAGGATATTCCTAGTGACCAGATGTCTGGAAGAAAATCCTCTTTTCCATTAAGCCATTTTGCTCTTGCACATCTATTTGCAACAGCTCAAGAGCCACCAAACCCTCTTAACTCTGTGAGGATCAAATGAGATAACATATGTGAAAACACCTTACCAAATGTACAAAACTGTGCAGATGTGAAAGATGGTTATTCTTACAGCACAAATGCAGGCTGCTTTTATAGCCACTTTTATTGGCATGGTTGCTTTTTAAATGGAGTATTCTGTATGAATTAGCAAACACAAACTAAAATCTATATAAAATAAATTGCATGTCTCTATTTAAGTTCGATTAAACCCAAATGTAAGATCTCATACTTCTGGGCTGGCAGGAATGAACTAAATTTATTAGTGCTGTCCTGTTCCAAACGTGCAGATGTTCAGGGTCTTAAATGCTGCTGCGAAGCATAGTTAAAAATCTCTCTGGTTACTGATCATTAGGTCTCACTGGACACTATGGAGATGGCCATTGTTCAGCCAGCTTGGTGCTTTTATGAATGTATGTATATATGTATGTATGTATTTAGAAAGAATGAATCCGAAGCAGGCTCCACGTTGTCAGCTCAGAGCCCAATGTGGGACTCAATTCCATGAACAGTGATATCATGACCTGAGCTGAAATCAAGACTCAAATGCTCAACTGACTCAGCCACCCAGGCACCCCCAGCTTGGTCCTTTTAGATTCTTCTTCACTGTTTCTAGTCCATGCTTGGTGCTCAAAAATCTTTGAAAGGACTGGGGACCAAGTGTCAACCTCTCTGGGTGCACCACATAGACTTCCTTGCCTTTCTAGGTTCTGGGTCTCACTGGGCCTTTGGAACCGTGACCTCTTTCCAATATTGAGAAAACATTTCCTCTTTCCTTTTTCTGCCCTAGAAGTTACTTTGGCTATCCCATCTGCCTCCAGGCCACATAGATATACCTCTTTAGTCAGTGTCAGCTTTCACAAAAGTCTGGAAGAGCTGTAGAATCCATGCAACTTCTGCTCTGTGCCCTGTTAGATATTAAGGGTTTGGTCGCCTTCTTGGAAATGTTGTAGTGTGCCTAGAGTAAACACAAACTAAAAACTCAAAAAATTATTATGCTCCTCCAGCAAAATAAAGACTTTCTCTTGGCTTCAGCAGTGCTTGTATGTATCCTTGTGTCTGAGTGAACAGAGCATACATTATCTTCTTGATTTCTTGATTCTACATAGAGTCTTAGAGGACTGTTTTCCCGTTTTCCTTCAGTTGCAATAATTCCAATATAACAGAAAAAGGAGAACACTTCCTCATTAACTCTAAAAAGCAATAATTATAATATTTTATAATTTATACTTATTGATAAATACCTCCCATAACATTAGTGAACATTGCTTCTCTGGGCTGGTTATTGTATTTGGATTTTTATAGTAACATTCAAACTACAAGGAAGCTGAGTTACTTTCTGTTTGTGCTGCTTAGGGGATAGGTATTAGGAATGATTAGTTTTGCTGATTAAATTATCTAGTCAGAAATTAATTGCTGTGAATTGAATACATAGTTTGGCACTTAATAAATTTTAAGGATAGAAAATGTTTTAAAGTTTTTTATTATGGAAAACTTCAAAAATATTCAAAGGTACAGAGACTAGACTAACATTCATGTACTTGCCAATCAGCTTTATTGTCAACTCATGGCCAATCTCGTTTTACTTATGTCTCCCTAATTTCCGTGTTTCCACCCCTCTTCCAATTATTTTGAAGTGAATTCTAGGCATCCTATAATTTATCTGTAAAAATTTCAGTAGGTATCTCTAAGTGGTAAGGATTTCAAAAAGAAAAAACCACACAGCATAATCACAATACTGTCATCACTCTTAAAAGTTAATGATGAAAGAACACTTTATTCTTTTTTTATTTGTATTATTTGTTTTTTAAAATTTAATATTAAATTTTATGTCAACAGTAAGTCTAAACATATTAACATATCCTGAAAGATATCCAGGATATGTTGGGAAGTGAAAGAGCAAGTAATAGAATAATTTTTATAACATGGTTCAATTTCTATTTTAAAAATTATATCTATTTTTGTTTAAGCAAAAATTAGAAACATACTTCAAGCCAAGAACTGTTGCTACCTTTTTTTATTTAAAAAACATTTTTTTTTTGTGTGTGTTTATTTCTGAGAGGGAGAGCAAGCAAGCAGGGGATGGGCAGAGAGAAAGGGAGACCCAGAATCCAAAGCGGGCTCCAGGCTCTGAACTGTCAGTACAGAGCCTGACACGGGAGTCAACTCACAAACTGTGAGATCATGACCTGAGCTGATGTCGGATGCTTAACCAACTGAGCCACCCAGATGCCCCTGTTGTTACTTTTTAAAGTAAGAATAATCAGAGTTGGTATTGGGGATGAGAAAAGGGCTCTCACTTTTAACCTATTCTTAAGTGGTTTTTATTGTTAAAAAATGTGTATTAGTTTTGGAAGTAAATTTTGAAAAAATAACTTATGAAAGGAAAAACGTAAACAAGTTAACATGAGAGACAGTTTCAGGTATGTCCTGTCCAGATACTGTCTCTCAAGTTGAATAATCTTACTCCTGGGTTAATAAGAGTAGCAGTTACCAGGCACTTTCACAGGTCCTTCCAATCTGATTACTTATTTCTCACCATAACTCTTTGAGGTGAGTATTCCCATTTCACAGATGAAGACGCACAATCTAGAGCAGTTAACTAACCTGCCAGAAGTTTAGAAGAGGCTGACCAGGCTTAGGAACCTAGATCCTGGGGCTCCCCTGCCCATGCTTTCATTACTTCCATGAAACATTCCACTTCCCTTGGTTTTGAAGTTCTCACTTCCCAGAATGAATTTTATTATTTCACTTCGTTCTGGTTTGACTCTTTTTTTAAAGTTCCATATTAGCTTTAACTGCTCTATTTTACTATAAACTCAATGCTCAGGCAAGGTAGAAGAGTAATACCTCTCATTTTCCGCCGTGTCCATAGAATCTGGCCCTGAAGGACTAAAGGGAGAAACAACACAAAAAGAACTTCATGCTTTTCTGGTTTAAGAAACATTTAAATGACAGGCAGATGGTTCTTGTCATTAGTGCCTTTCTGTGCAGTTCTCCAGCTGCCTAACCTTTCTTTCTTGGTGGAAAATGTCATAAAGCTCTTCTTAATTTATCTATTCTATAAACATAAGACAAAGAGATTACAAGTGTATGAGAATAGAAATGCCCAGCACTTTTATTTGTAGTACATTCCAAATCATAAATGTAAACAAGCTGTAATTATCTTTTTAAAAAAGTTGTTATAGATTAGTTCTTGCATACTTAGCAAACTTACTGTGTGCCCAAAAGAAAACTGTCTTTAACCCAAATACATTTGATCCTTACAAAATTTTGCTAAAATTATTCAAGTGATTATTTAAGGTGAGTAGTTTGAGATTTTCTACGCTTTGAACTCCTTTCCTGTAGCCATCCCATCAAGGGTCATGGGAACTCCAGAGTCTAGGTTGAGAAAATGCTCCTCACAAGACAGAGTCTTCCAGAACTTAGACCACTTGATGTCTCTCTTTACACACAGTGAAAAAGTATAGCAAGTAGGAACTACTTCACTGACAGCAGGAAGATACTGTCCAATCCTGCTTGTATTATAAAAATAAGATTACAGGGGCACTCAGGTGGCTCAGTTGGTTAAACGTCTGACTCTTGGTTTCGGCTCAGGTCATGATCTCACGGTTCATGGGATCAAGCCCCACTTCAGGCTCTACACTGACAGCGTGGAGCCTGCTTGGGATCCTCTCTTTCTCTCTCTCTCAAAATAAATAAATAAACATTAAAAAAAAATAAAATGATTCTAGATTTTGATCACTTAGATTTAAAATTTTGCCTGGGTTTGGGATTCTCTCTCTCTCTCTCTGCCTCTCTCTCTTCCCCTCTCTCTTCCCCTCTCTTGCTCATGTTATCTCTGTCTCTCTCAAAAAACAAAAACAAACCTAAAAATTCTGCCTTCCCGACAAGCTGAATTACAGGTCACTTTAGTGGATAGTTCACAGGGTTTTGAGAAATAAATTTAATATTATTCTTCTGCAATGTGTAGCTATACTCTGTGTCTCTGTGTCTGGGTTCCCCAAAGAGGATATTTGAGGAATCTCATAAGTACTAGTAATTATGTTTGGTGAGATGGTTTAAAATAATTCAGTTCTAACTCTTGTAGGAGGCTCTGACAGAAGAGACACTTTTTGCTCTAAGGGGGAAGGAATTTTCCACTGCCTAATGTCCAAAAATATTGTAGCATACTTTGGCAGATTTTTGGTTAATTTAGAAGCCATATGGTAGGAAACCCCACTCTTTAGCCTGCCTTCTAAATTAGGTCTCTCACCAGTGTCTGAGGCAGTTCATGAAGTTTGGTCTGATAAACTGCAACCTTGTTCCTCCAAGGAGTTGTATTTTCCTGTGACTTACATACCATTGTTGGCTTTTTAGTTTTTTCTTCCCCTGGATCATCTTGCAGTTGATGTTAGTAGAAAGTGTCCAGACATGTGTTTTTGGTTGTATATGATAAATGTAACTTTAATATAAATTATTTGGCAGAGAAGAATGTCTGTAAGGTCACAACTTTCTTGACACTTTAAGTGTTAGGGTTGGAAATTTTCTTAAAGATCTCTGCCCAACTCTCTAATTCATTAGGAAACTGGCTCTAACCAGGTCAAGAAATTACTGGCAATTGCAGGACTAGAGAGGTTGTATTGTACTATGGTTAAGTGCCTTGGCTCTGATGTCCCAGGGTCTGGGTTTGAATCCTGCTTCTGCCACTTATGAACTATATGACCTTGTGCAACTTACATCACCTCTCTGTGCCTCCATTTCCACATTTGAGAATGGGATGATCATAATACATAGATTTCAGGGCTATTATGAGGATTAAATAAACGAATATGATTTAAACACTTGGCACAGTGCCTGGTACATAGTGAGTAGTGAATAAATGCTATTAGAATTAGAGCTCATGTTTCCTACCTCTCAGTTGATTGCTTTATAGTTGCACCACATTGTTTCTCCTGATATCCCTTAGAGTAAAATATTTTAATAAAGTTATTTCTCATTAGAGTTGATTAAATATTTCAGAACAGAACACATACTTAACGAATACCATCTTAACCATTTTTTTTTCCCATTTGAGAGATGGACATGTAATAAATAAGGAATTTGGAATGAAATGAAAAATTAAATGATGTATGCCTGAGTATATTCAGGTAGCCATTATATAATAAATTAGTTTTTAATACAGCTCTGATTCCTAATTTGCATAAACAATTGACCACTTTAGTGGCTCGTTAGATAAATTGAGCCCAACTAACCAATACAAATGTATCACAAATGCATATCTGGAATGTGAAACTTACTGGAAACTCATTGGAACTGAAATTTCCAGTAAGGGGAACCCTTGATTTTTTCAATAAAAGAGGAAATATCTATTCTGGGTTCATGTAGAAGATATGGATTTAGCAATGATTTGTTCTTTGATTATAATCACTTAGTGCCTTTTAAAGAGATTTGCAGCTCTCTGTGAACCTCTCTATAACCTACTGTTATAGCAACAGTGGCCAATCTTATATGCATGATACTGTCTACCAGTTACACTGTTAGTGCCAGCTGTATACATCAAGATGTGTGCCATGAGTTCAGCCCTATTGCTAGTCTTGTTAGGTAGTCACTTGAGGCTCTCTACTTCCCTTTCGTTCTCACTAGCCTTTTTCTTCCTAGTAGAACCCTATTTTTTCTCAAATATTGGGTGGCCATGAGCTTTAGGGGAATTTGGGGTTTCCCTCAGCCTTCAGGGGGAAGTGAATCTTGAATAGTCCAAGCCAGATATTCCAATTCTAATTATTACCCTTCCAGTGATTGATCTAGACAATTTTGGCCAATGAGAACTGGAGATAGTCTTTGAGGAGGACAGTGCTTCATGTAAAATTTATGTGTATAAGGAGACACTTCTGTCTCTGATTATTGTCATATTTATATATTGCCTGGAATTGCAGAAACCATCTTCGTACCCCGAGGAGGACCAGCCTCAGGGGACAAGCCAACATGCTTATAATTGACAGAGTGGACAGATGGAAAGGACCTGGGTCCTTCTTGATGTCTATGAATTACCAAGTGAACTCCCCCTGAAGCTGCTCTACCTCTAGACCTCTTATTTTCTAATATAACAAAAGACATTAAGCCAATTTTACTCAGCTTTCTTTTTTCAACAGAAACATGCTAACCGATACAATGTAAAATCATGTAATTATAATTCTGGTCTCTTTATATTTTTTGATTGTAGTTGCCAAAATGAGCTGACATCTGGAAATTGCTCAGTATGACCAGGCATAGCATGGGCCTTGTCCCATGGTTTCACTCGCCATTGTCCAGTCTCTTTAGAAGTGTAAGTATTTAAACTTCTATTAACCAACAACATTTCTTTATACCTTGACTTAATGTTTTAGGTACAATTGTATAAATAGTAAATGATACGATTATTAATCTCACAGGGTTCCATTTTTGTTGCAGTTTCTTTTTCCTCTTTTTAAAATGTATTTTGAGAGAGAGAGAGAGTGAGTGAGAGCAAGAGTAAGAGTGCACACCCGCGTGCACACATGCACAAAAGAAGGGAAGGGGCAGAGGGAGAGGGACAGAGAGAGAATCCTAAACAGGCACTGCGTTGTCAGCAGAGTCTGATATGGGGCTTGATTTCACTCACAAACAGTGATATCATGACTTGAGCTGAAATCAGGAGTCAGACACTTAACTCACTGAGCTGCCCAGGCACCCTTCTTTTTCTCTTTTAAGTTCTTTGGTTACCCTCAGTACACTGAAGGGGCACGGTACACTGGAGCACAGTGCACTGAAGGGGGCCAACATGAATGGAGGATCACCTCAGTCAGAGCAAGTAATGCTGTCGACCTTTTGTGACCTTCACACAGCCATCTCCTTTGGGCTGACATACTGTTTTCCTAACAAAAATGCTAAATTTAGATGTCTTAAAAATGAACTTCCCTCCTTTTTTTAAAGTCTTGAGCACAGAATCGTGCAATAGCAGCTGAAATTTAGAAGACTGAACATATGTGAATTGGGATTTGTGTTGTGATAAATGAAATGAAAAATTAATTTGACGTATATTTCAGTTATATTTAATTTTTTTGCTAGGTGATTATTAAACATAGATGTTAATTCATGTAAATCACCAGGGTTACAGTTTATAGGTGCCTTATAAAATGAATGCAGTTGGATAATGATTAAGCCTATAGGGAGGTCTTACCACCATTAGAAAATCATTTTCAATTAATTTCACTCCCGAAAAAGTTGCTACCATCCCTGGCCTTAACAGGTACAGTTGCTGACATAATAGTATCTCCCTTTACTGTGAGCATAATTCTTTGAATGTTGTGGTTTCATCAGATTTGTCATCGGACCTGTTAGGGACCAAACCATGAATGTAGAGGATGGGGGCTCAGTTAAGGGTGACACTAGGCAGTCAGGGATTTCTGTCTAGGCAAAGCAAACTGTGAGTGAACTGAACAGATGGCCTGTTCTGAGAGACGCTTAGGAAAGTCCCCAGGTGAGTCCTTAGCCCTTGACATCTTATGTTGTGATCTCTTCATCTCTTGATAATAAATAAAGTAATAGACTGTGATCACTGTTTTTAATCAAAGAACTAAGACCTATTTTCTTTTCTGGTAGATAGGCTACATCTACATTGAGGAGGAAAATGAGAAATATCTACAGAAAGCTTTAAAAATACTTGTGTAATGCCTATTAATTTACAACACCTGCCTGCCAGCACTTTTTAGTTGATACATCTGTAGAGAGAGAATGGCAAGGAACCTGTTCTTTCCTGTTCCATATAAGACAGAACACAGAACAAAGAATGGCAAGGAACCTGTTCTTTCCTGTTCCATATAAGACAGAACAAAGATGTAACAGGATGTTGCTATGTGTTTCTGATTTCTGCCCATAAACAAGTAAAACCTTTTTTTAGGATTCTGTTTGCTGCTTGCTTCCTCCAACTCATTCCTACAGAAACTCACCAGTAGGGGTGAAACTCCTTTCCACTCTCCACTCCCTAATTGAACAGTGCAAGCTTGGGATGATAAAAGAAAAAAAAAAAAATCTCACCTTTAGTCAGAATGCTGGAAGTGGTATGATTAATATTGAGATATTTTTGGCATTGGATTTTATAGGAAATAAAAAGTGCATGGTATCCTTTTATGAGTCTCTATCTCCTGGCATCCTGAAATTTCCTCCCCATCACAATATAAAGAATTAAAGTACAGTTTTATGTTGGAGATGAGAGACATCCCTAATTTTGGAGAATCCTAGGACAAGACCTACAAATTCTGTCTTTAATGGCCTTCATAAGTCCCGCAGCCCTCAGATTAATGTTGAATCACTAGCTCTTTTGGGGAGTAAGAATGTGAATATTGGTGAAGCCACAATGGTTGTAGAGCTATTGTGCCAGACTCTATCAGCTTGATTGCTTTTATGTATCTTTTTTTTTTTTAAAGTTTATTTATTTTGAGAGAGAGTGAGTGTGAGTGGTGTAGGGACAGAGAGAGAGAGAGAGAGAGAGAGAGAGAGAGAGAGAGAGAGA